>NC_136464.1:75368543-75467125 GCF_902686455.1 Sciurus vulgaris | reverse complement strand
TCGAGGGTTACAACGTGGTCACAGTCACCGTGTTCCCAAAGTGTTGCAGCAGATGTGTGCAGGCGGCTGCCCTCTAGCCAGCTTCGGTGCACCTTGCCCTCTGAGCGTTCTGGCCCCTCTTCTGCTGAGAGTTCTGTGCTTACTTGACCTTGGTCTTACCCCTGCTGCTTCAGCTCTGAGTACCGCCCCGCCTCCCCCCGCCACACCCTTGGCTAACTGACTCAGCCTGGCTGTGTGATGCCTGCTTTTACCCGAGTGGGAGATTGTTTGGTCACTGTACCTCAGCCAGAACCACTGTGCATCTTCCTCACCTGGCCTCTTTTCTGCTGCAGACGGACATCAGTCAAGTTTGAACCAAACCAAATTTAACATGTCTGACATTGACTTGTTTTTACTCAATAAATTTATAGACTGTAAAAAAATGTGTAAGAAAGCCCATCAAATTTTTATATTTTTCCTTGAAGACTCAACTGTTATTAATCTATTTTATTGTTAATATTGAACTATTTAAAAATTCTTTGACTCTTTAATTCTCCTCCTTTTATCTTTGCCCCTTTCCCCCCATCAATTTGTTGCAGTCGCTTTGCTGGTGCCTAAGGCTCATGTGTCCTCTTTCTATTGAGTTTTATGAATAATTTGTTCTATGTCATAAAGCATTCGTGTTTCTGCTCTGGTTCTCTTTATCTTTACTGTGTCTGTGCCACATCACAATCGTTAGTTTCTCTCCCTTGCAAATAATCAATGGAGCCTCTCATAATTAACTAATGTCATATTATCCCATCCTCTGGCTCACATTTGCCCTTAGAATTTATTCTTAATACTTTATCTCTTTTCAAAATAATTGACTATTTTATACAATCTCCCATATATACTTCTGTTACTGTTGTTTCAAAACTGCATTATAGTTAAATTACTCCTCTGCAACTCCTCTCCTCTTAGAAAGAGACATAACTTTCAGGACATAATCCTAAATAAATGATCCCATATACCTTCTTTTCTTCCCCTATCTCCTGCAATAGGGTCTTCCAATATTTGTACTGAGTGAACTAAATCAATATTTTTGCAAACTTTCTCTCTTCAGATACTTTATTAATATATTGTTTAAACAAACAGCAATAAAAGTGTTTCATATTGGATGAAAACAGTGTCTACAATTGTTTATCTATTCTAGGGCAAGGGCACCACTCAACCACAACAGGTCCACTTTAATGTGCAATTTTACCCATCAAACACTGAAAATTACTAATGAATTAAAAACACTTTTGCCAAAATGATCACACTTTTTACTTTCAAATATGCATTTGTTTGTACTGTGAGGTCTTTGGTACTCAATCTTGCTCATCAAAGTAAATAAGTTTTGACTAGAGGATTGAAAGAATATTCTCACTGAATATTTAACTTCAAATATTATTTATAATGCCCACGGTGCCCTTTATTTTGATTGTACAAAGAAAATATGAAAGAATGATTTGAGTCTGACAAAATTAAATCCACTCAAAAACTATGTACAGAAATGTTGTGACCTTATGTACAGGTGACAAAATGTAAAGCCACAGATTCTAGTTATTTTCTAAAAACTAACATTAATTAAATGACTTCTTTCTGTCCAGCAGCAAATATTGCTATATAACTATACTTCACTGAATACAAACCTTACATGTGTGAGCAAAATGTAGCCCTTTATCAGATGACATTAAAATACATAATGCTGGTTTAAAATAATTGAAGTCTTCTTACTGCATATATCTATGGTTAGGTGACACAAAATGGCATATATTCCTTATTCATGAAGTTCTATTTCCTGAGCAGGAGGATTCACCTGAATCCTAAGCTGTTATGAACTGTTAATATACTGTAGCTTGGAATTAGATAACCTGGTCACATTACATAAAATGAAAAAGTTTCATGCAATGACCAACTCTTCTCATTTGGATTCTAGTTTCTGTGGCCTGCCCACCAAGCTTTGCAAATGCATTATTATTCCCTATATTCTTCTAGGGGGCAAGAAAAATGAGATTTTGAAAATCAAATTGCCAAATGACCTCTTTTCTCTCCACAGAGGTAGGATTCCTGCTCTAACATGTCTATGCTATTGGTGAGGTGCATGCACAGGCACAGTCATCTTGTGATTAAGCCTTTCTTCTTCATCTCTGGTCTGCTTCCATTCAGTAGCATTGGAAACAGTCACATATCCCTTAAACAATGGCACCCCCGTAAGAAATGTCTACAGGGCATTTCACTAATATTAGTAGTTTCCTAATTACCTTTGAACTTATCAAGATACTTTAAAGGCACATCATATTTTTTTTTTTTTTTTTTGTGGTGCTAGGGATTGAACTCATGGCTTTGTGCATGCAAGACAAGTATTCTACCAACTGGGCTATGTCCCCAGCCCCACATCAATGCTTATAGCAGCAAATTCACCACACTCAAGTCATGGAACCAGCCCAGATTCCCATCAACAGATATATATACATATATATGTGTATATATATATATATACACATACATATATCCATATTTATATATAATCTCACATTATACACACACACACACAAATATAATTTCATTCAGTCATAAAAAAGAATGAAATTACGGCATTTGTCAGTAAGTGGATGGAACTGGAGAACATCATGATGAGTGAAATCTTCAGAAAATCAAGGCTCAAATGCTTTCTCTCATATTTGAAGTTAGAGCAAAGTAAGGAAAAAGGGGGGGGGTCAGATATCCCCAAAATGGAAGGGAGATCAGTGGAATAGATGAAAGGGATTGTGAGGGAGGGAGGGATGAAAAATGAGAAAGGGGGGAAATGCGGAATGAATTTGACAAAATTATGCTACATATATTTATAAATACAGCAAAGTGAATTCATATAATGTATATCTATAAAGCACCAATTTAAGAAAATAAATAATAGATAAAGATCAGTAAATTAGTGAAAGAGGAATAGGGGGGAGAAAGAGGGAAGGAAAAAGGCACTGGGGACTAAAAGGGAGAAAATTAGATTCTATGCTCATATGTCAAATGAATCCACTATTGGGTATAACAATGCATTAATAAAAGCATTTAAAAATAATGTTCAATCTGGGCACAGTGGCCCACTTCTATAATCCCAGTGACTCACGTGACTGAAGCAGAAGGATCACAAGTACTAGACAGCCTTAGCAATTCAGAAAGACCCTGTCTCAAAAATAAAAAGGACCGGAGATATAGCTAAATGGTAGAGCATCCTGAGTTCAATCCCAGTAACATAAATAAATAAATAAAATTTAAGAGAGCACTGCTTTAGGAAAGAGTTGTTCATTTCCCCTTTGACATAGTTTTCATTTTTTTAAAATTTGTTCTAATTAGTTATACAACAGTAGAATACATTTTGACACATCATACATAAGTGAATTATAACTTGTCACTCTTTTGGTTGTATGTGATATAGAGTTACACAGGTCATGTAATCACATATGCATGATAAAACATTTGACCTTTGGTGCTTTGGGATTAGCTTATTTTGCTTAGCATGATTTTCTCCAGCTCCATCCATTTACCAGCAAATGCCATAATTTCATTTTTTATGGCTGAGTAATATTGCATTGTGTGTACATTATACACACCACATTTACTTTATCTCTTCATCTGTTTAAGGACATCTAGGTTGGTACCCTATTTTAGCTATTGTGAATTGAGCTGCTATAACCATTGATATGGTTGTGTCACTCTAGTATAATGATTTTAAGTCCTTTGAGTGTAAACTAAGGAAGTGGATAGCTGGGTCAAATGGTGATTCCATTCCATGTTTTCTGAGGCATCTCTATACTGCTTTCCAAGTGGTTGCACCAATTTGAAGTTCCACCTGCAATATATGAGTGTATCTTTTTTCGCACATCCTCTCCAACATTTTTTTGTCACTTGTTTTCTTGATAGTTGCCATTCTTACTGGAGTGAGCTTAAATCTCAGTGTTGTTTTAGTTTGCATTTATCTATTGCTAAAGATGTTGGACATTTTTCATATAATTATTTCTTTATAATGCATTTGGTATTAGTAGATTCATATTTATCCTTTCAAATACTTTTACTTTGATCCAAGATTTTAAAAATACCATCCTGATATTAAAACTTGCATGATACCATCAGTCAAATTCTTATATTAGAAATTCAAGATTTTATAATTTGAGAATGACTTTTAAACTGAATAGATAAGAAAATTGAGGATAATTTAGAGTGTATAAAATGTACTTTCCCTTATATTACAAAAGCATGTTGCATTTCAAATTTGGCTGTGGATGATGGCATAAACTTGACCTTCAAAGAGAATATAAATTATAAATTTAAAAATAATCCAAATATTGTAGAAGTTATAGAGTGGATGTGAATTCAGAGTCACCGTAGTATCAAGTCTCTTCAAGGAAGAGAAACTTTCTCAAGGTAGAAACATGGCAAACGCTGCCATGATTTCTCCATTTCTTCTTTCACATAGCTATACTGAAGACAAAACCACATGAAATAAAGAAAATATGAATAAAAGGCAGTAGAATGCCTGAACCAGTCTTAATTTCCACTTTTAATTTGATTTATCTATATTATTTTTTCCACAAGAAATTTAACTGAGATTATGGGGATAAATAAAATATGACAAGAGTATAAGTTGGAAAAAAAAAAAAGATGGAATAAACATTAAAAAGATGAAATGGAGCCAGGAATACACCCCAATGTGCCTTGTAATAACTCATCAGCTAATACTGATTCATACATCCTTATTCAGGCTTTGAAACAACCAAACCAAAGGACATATTTCTTTTCATATGTGTGACTGAGAGTGTCTTGAGAGGTGACTAAACCAAGAATTTAAGACAAAGATGTAGGACTGTCTTGGTCCTATGACTGGACATTGACTGGTATACCTCATCAAGAAATGTAGGGAGGTGCATCAAATGATGATCTTGTCCATCCCCCAGTGATGGACACAGCAAGGAGATCTGGGGGTGGCTTCTCATAGTAATACATTCTCACAGACTCACTCATGGGCAATGATTCAGAGATAAGCCAAAGAACTCCCAACTGGAGGTACAAGGTTCTCCTCAGAAAAATTATTTTGAATTGACTTTAGACTATAGATGATTCAAGGAAATCTAAATATGAGGGATTACCAAATGCATTTAAAGTGAATTTAAAGCTGAAGTAACATTGAATAAAACCTAAAGAGTGATATGAAAGACACACACTAAAGGGCCTGACATAATACAGGAAAATAATTAAAATGATATTAAATGTTTCAAAGGATTATAATAAATAAGTGAAATAGATGGTTGAATGCCAAGTTCTAGAAACAGATCTTCTCAAGGAGAAGTCAAAGGAATTTTCAAATGAAAATCAATCACCTCTGGCCGATTATTTAGAGATGACCCAAAGAATTACCACTTTGTGTTCTCTTCAGAAAATTATTTTAATTCATCTTAGACTTTTCCTTTTTGTTCTCTGTTTTTTATTGTTTTTTTTTTTTATTGTTTTTATTTTTTAACTGTTATAGGCTGCCTTTGTGTCAAGGAGCATCCTCATATGTAAACTTAAGGTCTTCTCACATCTAAGCCTGTGCCTTTTGCTTGGCATGCTTTCTAACTTTCTCTTTTACACAGCTGCTTTTAAATGTCCTAATCTTTAATACATGGCTCCCAAGAGGGAAAAAGGAGATTATGAAGTGGTAGAAAAGAGTACTGGTCTTTTAAATGCCCTAAAAATGATAGAGGGAATTGCATCAGTGGAGGGTGGTGTAGCAGCAATGGTTACCCACCTCTTTCTGCACATCTATGATCAGATGCATCAATCAGCGATGAGGAAAGCAGAACCCTAATATTAGAAAAGAGGGTCCTTTGTCCTTACCCTAGCTCTCACAAGCTGTATGCGGGCTACCTCAGACATGTGCAATGCTACTTGCCTTGTGAGTGGAGGATCTATAGCTGCCTATGTGCTGAATGGTAAAATTAACTACACTTTATCACCCAGGCTTCTTTCCAGGTGTATTGTCATTCTTTAACAGATTCTAGAGTTTCAAAATAGTTTGTTATATTCAGGTAGAAAAATTTTCTAGGCGAGAAGATAGGTTCCTGTTGCTTTCTACCCTCCTATCTTCCCTAAATCCTTTCTTCAGTTGATTATTGTGCATCTATCCTGAAACATTGCTGATCTTATTAATTAGTTTTGATAATTTTTTCTGTGGATTCCTTAGAATTTTCTATGTATTTGATCATATAACTTGCAAATATAGAAGTTTGCTTTATCCTTTTAAATCTGATACCTTTTATTTCTTCTTGGTGTGTACCTTCCTGGGCTAGTACAATGTTGAATACAAATGGTTAGATCAGTCATACTTTCTTATTTCTGATCTTAGGGTGAACGCTTTCCTCTTTCACCATTAAATGTGATATTAGCTGAGATTCCTACATAGATGCATAGATTGAGAGAGCTATGTATTTTTTTCAGTTTATTTTTTTAAAGAGAGGATAATGGATTTGGGAAAAATTTTTGATGTACATTAAATTATTGGGTGATATTATCCTTTATTTATAATATTCTATAACAATTATATTATGTTTTTGATCTGTTCAACTATCCTAGCATTCCTGTGGAAAATCTCACTGTTCCATTGTACATAATTAATTTTTTATGTTGCTAGATTTAATTTAAAGCTTTTTTTGGTAATTTTTGAATCTTATTCTTTAGGTGTTTTGATCTGGAATTTTCTTGTCATGTCTTTATCAGATTTTGATGTAAGTATACTGCTAATGTAATTGAGTGAGTTTGGACGGGTTCCTTTCTCTTCTATTTTTAGGAAAGTTTCTGGATAATTAGTATTAGTTATTCTTTGTAAGTTTGGCAGAACTCATCAATGAAGACTTCTGGGCCTGATCTTTTCTTTGTGGGAAATTTTAAAATTACTGATTATTATGCTCTGAAATGTGTTTCCCCAAATCTATACATTAAAACCATAATCACCAGGTAGTTCTATTTGGAAATAAGGCTTTTAAAGTTGTAACTAAGGTTAAATAAAATAAGGTTATGTAAGATTTGTGTTTATGTAAGGAACGGAAAGAGTATCTGTGAATACACTGAAAAGACCACATGAGATCATGAATATGACCACGTACAAACCAAAGAGGGAGTTCTCAGGAGAGAATAGCAACATATTGACCTTGGTCTTCTGAATTCCAGAACTATGAGGAAAAAATTTCTATTGTTTAAGTTCATCCAGTCTGTGGTAATTTGTTATGGCAACCCTAGCTAATTGTTCAATCTCTACTCATTGCATGTCAATTCAGATGTTTTGTTCCCCCTTGAGTCAATTTCAGAAGTTGTGTCTTTTCTAGAAATTTTCTCATTTAATCTAAGCTATGTAATTTGTTGGCATATAGTTCATAATACTTCCTTAAAATCCTTTTGGAAATTTCTGTAAGATTGGTAGTGATGTCTCCTTAAATGCCCAATTTGTGCCTAAATTTTGGATGACTTTTGCAGGCCCCAGTAATGTGAAAAATAATCATCTTTTGTTTCTGATGTACCAGGGTTATGATATTATTTTATAGCAATCTGAAAGGACTAAGACATTGTGTCATTGTCTTATTGCAGTTCAGCTTTGTTCCCACTACCTTTTGATATAAAATATATTTCATTTTTACTTGTAATAGGGCCAACAGGAAAATTATAGCCGATCCCCCTGAATAACAATTTCCTTATTTGCAAATTTTCTTACACATTAAATTTTATTTTAACCCCTGACCAATACTTGTTGAGCTTTCATAGCCTTTCACACATATAGACAAAGCAGGGAAAAGCCCAAGTTTCCTGGTATGCATGGATTCAGCTGAGATAGAACAACGTGATGCTCTAACTCCTTGTTTCAGCTTTTATACTATAAGCAGTACCTGTTTTGTAGCATTCTCAATGCTACATTTTTTAATTTTTATATTTTTGTTAGTTAATTTGCTATTTGAAAGGGCTTCTAAATGGGGGACTTAAATGTTGTTGGTCTTCCTAAACACTGAACAACTGTGAGGTGCCTTATGGAGAAAATTCGAGAGATAAATAAATATATTAGTCTGTTTTCCATTGCTGTAATAAAACACCTGAATCTGGGTAACGTATAAACAGGCATATTTAAGTTGCAGGTTTTGGAAGCAGAAAGTCTTCAGTCAGTGGTCCCATTAATGTGGCCTCTGGTGAGTGTCTCCTTCACTTCATTACATCATAGCAGATGGCATCATGGCAAGAATATGAATGAGGGATATAGATCACAGGGCAAATAAAGATACCAGAGAGTGTGAATAAATGGGCTGATACGGACAACACCTGAGGCCTATAAACATGGTTTCTGTTAACCTTTTATTTTCTCTGTTATGGGTCACACTGTTCTGTATTTTTATGTATCTTATTTTTTTTTTTTTTTTGCTGGAAATTGGACTTTTTTATGATATAGTGCAATGCTGGGTATTGATTTCACTCCCCAACCCCAGGCTTACTGTTGGATTTTGTTTTATTTTAGTGTAGTTGACTTTCCCCACAGAATACACTACAGAGTCACTCAGCAGAGGATGCAATGTTGGGCAAAGTGTGATTACCCCAATCCTCCAAATGACAGTTATTTCCTTCTGGTTGTGTTTTACTGTATATTTCTCTAATCTTACCTCTACGTTTCTGGTTGGTCTGTTTCTCTTGGTATCATACCCAGTTATTAGCTTCTGCCAATTTATAGCTCATTGCTTCATTATTTTATGGAGTTCCTCAAGACATAAATTGTCCCACAGTTTAATACAGTTACCATCAGTCGCTTTGAAGATGTAGTCTTTAAGGATAATTTTGAGCCTTTCTCTGATCTTGGGTGTTCTCATTTTTGGCATCCCCTTTCCCTGATTCTCTATATTACAAGTTTTTCTTTTGGTTATCTTTTGGTTACAAGCCTCCTCTTAATTGCTCATGACCAAAATCTCCATTGTTTTCTATAACACCTGTATCCTTGGACATTTCCCTGATTTGTGCTAAAGAGTCAGTTCCCTTAGGGAGAAATGTGGAGCCTCCTCTTATGCCATACCTCTCTTCCTGAGCTGAATGGCTAGCTCCAGAGGAGTGTTGCCTCCTCTCTTATAGCAATGTACCTGTTCTGGGTTAGGATGTGACTCCTTCTCTTCTCAACTTTCTTTTGATAACTCCTGTCTCCTGAAGGTGATGGGTCAAGAGTGCTATGGGCCCAGAATTCTATTCTATTCTATAATACAGAATTATATAATAGTCTAGAAGACTACTGCATTTGGAGTATAGCTTCTGCCTTATGAGAAATCCAAAAATTGTGCTGTGTCATCTATGATGAGTAACAACTTGCTGGGGGTCTCACCATTGCTTGCCTAGAATAAGTTTCTGCAACATGGAGCAGGGGTGATAGGTAACCTCCCCATCCTGGGAAGAAAACTGGCATCCAGGAGGAAATGATTTGCCATTTTCTTTTTTTTTTTTTTAATTTATTTATTTATTTTTATTGTAAACAAATGGGATACATGTTGTTTCTCTGTTTGTACATGGCGTAAAGGCATACCATTTGTGTAATCATAAATTTACATACAGTAATGTTGTTTGATTCTTTCTGTTATTTTTTCCCTTCCCCCCACCCCTCCCACCCCTCTTTACCCTCTATACAGTAGTTTCTTCCTCCATACTGGCCCCCCTCCCTAACCCTAACTCTAACCCTAACATTAACCCTTCCCTCCCCGCCTTTATGTGTCATCCTCCACTTATTAGT
Organism: Sciurus vulgaris; assembly: GCF_902686455.1. Classification (NCBI taxonomy): domain Eukaryota; kingdom Metazoa; phylum Chordata; class Mammalia; order Rodentia; family Sciuridae; genus Sciurus; species Sciurus vulgaris. Next base: position 75,457,350 of record NC_136464.1, on the reverse strand, counting down.
GATATCATTCGTCCTTTGGCTTTTTGAGATTGGCTTATCTCACTTAGCATGATATTCTCCAATTTCATCCATTTGCCTGCAAATGCCATAATTTTGTCATTCTTTATGGCTGAGTAATATTCCATTGTGTATATATACCACAGTTTCTTTATCCACTCATCAATTGAAGGGCATCTAGGTTGGTTCCATAGTCTGGCTATTGTGAATTGAGCAGCTATGAACATTGATGTGGCTGTATCTCTGTAGTACGCTGATTTTAAGTCCTTTGGGTATAGGCCAAGGAGTGGGATAGCTGGGTCAAATGGAGGGTCCATTCCAAGTTTTCTAAGGAATCTCCACACTGCTTTCCAGAGTGGCTGCACTAATTTGCAGCCCCACCAGCAATGGATGAGTGTACCTTTCTCCCCACATCCTCGCCAACACCTGTTGCTTGTATTTTTGATAATCGCCATTCTAATTGGGGTGAGATGGAATCTTAGGGTGGTTTTGATTTGCATTTCTCTTATTACTAGAGATGTTGAACATTTTTTCATATGTTTACTGATTGCTTGTACATCTTCTTCTGTGAAGTGTCTATTCATTTCCTTAGCCCATTTGTCGATTGGATTATTTGTATTGTTGGTGTAGTTTTTTGAGTTCTTTATAGATTCTGGAGATTAGTGCTCTATCTGAAGTATGATTGGCAAAGATATTCTCCCACTCTGTAGGCTCTTTCTTCACATTACTGATAGTTTCCTTTGCTGAGAGAAAGGTTTTTAGTTTGAATCTATCCCAGTTATTGATTCTTGCTTTTATTTCTTGTGCTATGGGAGTCCTGTTGAGGAAGTCTGGTCCTAGGCCGACATGTTGAAGATCAGGACCTACTTTTTCTTCTATAATCTGCAGAGTCTCTGGTCTGATTCCAAGGTCCTTAATCCATTTTGAGTTGAGTTTTGTGCAGGGTGAGAGATATGGGTTTAGTTTCATTCTGTTGCATATGGATTTCCAATTTTCCCAGCACCATTTGTTGAAGACGCTATCTTTTCTCCATTGCATATTTTTGGCGCCTTTGTCTAGTATTAGAAAGTTGTATTTCTTTGGGTTTGTGTCCGTGTCCTCTATTCTGTACCATTGATCTACCTATTTTGGTACCAGTACCATGCCGTCTTTGTTACTATTGCTTTGTAATAAAGTTGAAGTTTGGGTATTGTGATACCCCCTGCTTCATTTTTCCTGTGAAGGATTGCTTTAGCTATTCTGGGTTTCTTATTCTTCCAGATGAATTTCATGATTGCTTGCTCTATTTCTGTAAGGTACATCATTGGGATTTTAATTGGGATTGCATTGAATCTGTATAGCACTTTTGGTAGTATGGCCATTTTGACAATATTAATTCTGCCTATCCAAGAACATGGGAGATCTTTCCATCTTCTAAGGTTTTCTTTAATATCATTCTTTAGTGTTCTGAAGTTCTCATTGTAGAGGTCTTTTACCTCTTTTGTGAGATTGATTCCCAAGTATTTTATTTTTTTCGATGCTATGGTGAATGGAGTAGTTTTCATAATTTCTCTTTCTGAGGATTCATCACTTATGTATAAAAATGCATTGGATTTATGAGCATTGATCTTGTAACCTGCCACTTTACTGAATTCACTTATGAGTTCTAACAGTTTTCTGGTGGAATTTCCTGGTTCCTCTAAGTATATAATCATATCATCCGCAAATAGGGATAGTTTGAGTTCTTCTTTTCCTATTCGTATTCCTTTAATTTCCTTGGTCTGTCTAATTGCTCTGGCTAGAGTCTCAAGAACGATATTGAATAGGAGTGGTGAAAGAGGCATCCCTGTCTTGTTCCAGTTTTTAGGGGGAATGCTTTCAGTTTTTCACCGTTTAGAATGATATTAGCCGTGGGCTTAGCATAGATGGCCTTTACAATGTTAAGGAATGTTCCCACTATCCCTATTTTTTCTAGTGTTTTGAGCATGAAGGGGTGTTGTATTTTATCAAATGCTTTTTCTGCATCTATTGAAATAATCATGTGATTCTTGACTTTAAGTCTATTGATATGGTGAATTACATTTATTGATTTCCGGATGTTGAACCAACCTTGCATCCCTGGGATAAAACCCACTTGATCGTGGCGCACTATCTTTTTAATATATTTTTGTATGTGATTTGCTAAAATTTTATTGAGAATTTTTGCGTCAATGTTCATTAATGATATTGGTCTGAAATTTTCTTTCCTCGATTTGTCTCTGTCTGGCTTGGGTATCAGGGTAATATTGGTTTCATAGAATGAGTTTGGGAGGGTACCCTCCTCTTCTATTTCATGGAATACTTTGAGAAGTATTGGAATGAGCTCTTCTTTAAAGATTTTGTAGAACTCGGCTGAGAACCCATCTGGTCCCGGACTTTTCTTTGTTGGTAGGCTTTTGATGAACTCTTCTACTTCATTACTTGAGATTGTTCTTTTTAAATTGTGTATGTCCTCCTCGTTCAATTTAGGCAATTCATATGTCTCTAGAAACCTGGTGATGTCTTCGAAATTTTCTATTTGGTTAGAATATAGATTTTCAAAATATCTTCTAATTATGTTTTGTATTTCAATCGTGTCTGTTGTGATATTTCCTTGTTCGTTCCGAATTTTAGTGATTTGGGTTTTCTCTCGTCTTCTCTTTGTTAGAGTGGCTAAGGGTTTATCAATTTTGTTTATTTTTTCAAAGAACCAACTATTTATTTTGTCAATTTTTTGTATAGTTTCTTTTGTTTCAATTTCATTGATTTCAGCTCTGAGTTTAACTATTTCCTGTCTTCTACTACTTTTGGTGTTGGTCTGTTCTTCTTTTTCTAGGGCTTTGAGCTGTAGTGTTAGGTTGTTTATTTGTTGATTTTTACTTCTTTTATTGAATGCGCTCCATGAAATAAATTTTCCTCTAAGTACTGCTTTCATAGTGTCCCAAAGATTTTGATATGATGTTTCTTTGTTCTCATTTACCTCTAAGAATTTTTTAATTTCCTTTCTAGTATCTTCTGTTATCCATTCATCATGTAATAGCATATTGTTTAATCTCCAGGTGTTGGAGTAGCTTCTGTTTTTTACTCTTTCATTTATTTCTAACTTCAGTCCATTATGATCTGATAGAATACAAGGTATTCTATCAGATCTGATAGAATACAAGGTAGTGTCTGTATCTTCTTGTATTTGCTTACATTAGCTTTGTGGCATAATATATGGTCTATTTTAGAGAAGGATCCATGTGCTGCTGAGAAGAAAGTGTATTCGCTCTTGGTTGGATGGTATATTCTATAAATGTCCGTTAAGTCTAAATTATTGATTGTGTTATTGAGATCTATGGTTTCTTTGTTCAATTTTTGTTTGGAAGATCTGTCCAGTGGTGAGAGAGGCGTGTTAAAATCACCTAGTATTATTGTGTTATGGTCTATTTGGTTTCTGAAATTGAGAAGGATTTGTTTGACATACATGGATGAGCCACTGTTTGGGGCATAGATGTTTATGATTGTTATGTCTTGCTGATTTATGGTTCCCTTAAGCAGTATGTAATGTCCTTATTTATCCCTTCTGATTAGTTTTGACTTGAAGTCCACATTATCTGAAATGAGGATGGATACCCCAGCTTTTTTGCTGAGTCCATGTGCATGGTATGTTTTCCCCCATCCTTTCACCTTTAGTCTATGGGTATCTCTTTCTACGAGGTGAGTCTCTTGCAGGCAACATATTGTTGGATCTTTCTTGTTGATCCAACAAGATCTTGTTGATCTTTTAATTGATGAGTTCAGGCCATTAATATTCAGGGTTATTATTGAGATATGATTAGTATTCCCAGTCATTTGGTTCATTTTATTTATTTATTTTGAGACGACTTGGTTCTTCCTTTATTTGACAATTCCTTTAGGATAGTTCCTCCCATTGCTGATTTGTTTCTTTGTTTTTCATCTCTTCCTCGTGGAATATTTTGCTGAGAATGTTCTGTAATGCTGGCTTTCTTTTTGTAAATTCTTTTAGCTTTTGTTTATCATGGAAGGATTTTATTTCAACATCAAATTTGAAGGTAAGTTTTGCTGGGTATAAGGTTCTTGGTTGGCATCCATTTTCTTTTAGGGTCTGGATTGAAAAATCTGCTGATATCCGTATTGGTTTCCCCCTGAATGTAATTTGATTCCTCTCTCTTGTGGAGTTTAAAATTCTGTCTTTATTTTGTATGTTAGGTATTTTCATTATAATGTGCCTTGGTGTGGGTCTGTTGTAATTTTGTATATTTGGAGTCCTATAAGCCTCTTGTACTTGATCTTCCATTTCATTCTTCAGATTTGGGAAATTTTCTGATAGTATTTCATTGAATAGATTGTTCATTCCTTTGGTCTGTGTCTCTAAGCCTTCCGCAATTCCAATAATTCTTAAATTTGGCCTTTTTATGATATCCCACAGTTCTTGTAGATTCTGTTCATGATTTCTTACCATCTTCTCTGTTTGTTCAACTTTGTTTTCAAGGTTAAATATTTTATCTTCAATGTCTGATGTTCTGTCTTCCAGGTGTTCTATTCTATTGGTTATGCTTTCTATGGAGTTCTTAATTTGGTTTATTGTTTCCTTCATTTCAAGGATTTCTGTTTGGTTTTTTTTTCAATATCTCTAACTCTTTATTGAAATGATCTTTTGCTTCCTGTATTTGCTCTTTTAACTGTCGATTGGTGCGATCATTCAGTGCCTGCATTTGCTCTTGCATCTCGTCATTTGCTTCCCTGAGCATTTTAATTATGTACATTCTGAACTCCCTTTCTGTCATTTCTTCTGCCATGCTGTCTTGGATTTCATTGATGTAACATCTAGATTTGTTTGCAGCATTTTCTTTCCTTGTTTTCTCATATTGTTCAGGTATCAGTTGACCGCTGTGATATTGCAGATTTCCTCTATTGTCTTATAATATCCCTGAAGATTTCTAGTATATCCCCTCTTAGTCTTCAGTAGCCTGAAGTCTTGGAGGAAGTTGATAATGCAGTGCTCCACAAGGGAGCTGACTCCCTAGGGGTGGTGGCCTTCCAGTGGGGTATATTCCCTGCTAGTGGGCATAGGTACCTTCACTTGCTGATGAATGGTCATCCAAAAGGGAAGTAGGTTGTGGGCTGATGCAAGGCCAGTTTGGGCCTGTGTCTCTGGTTTTACAGTCCTTTTGGGAGAACCTCACCCGACAGGGAGGACTCACCCGGTGGGGAGGTCTTGCTGGTCGGTTTTCCTCCCAGAGGTTCCATTCAATTCACAACTACTGCCTGGGCTGGGCAGCCTTCTTCTGCAATGTTCCCCAGGGACCCGGACCTACCTCCTGGGCCTGGAAGCCTCACCCTTCGCAAACGAATCTCCTTAGGCTGCCTCTCCTCAGAGAAGCTGCCTGCAGTCCTGGAGCCTTCGCTCCGCCCCTCAGTTTGTCTGTGGGGCTCTTCCAACAAGAAGCCGCCTAGGCCCTGGACACTGCTCTGCACTTTTCGCCTGGCTATGCGGCCCCTCCTCTGAGCAGCCACCTGGAGCCCCTCACAATCGCTCTGAGTCCCAGTGACCCGCTGCACGCCTTTTCCTCTGGCAGCCACCTGTTGTTCCGTGCGGTCGCTCTAAGTCCAAGTGACCCACCACGCACCTCTTTCTCCACCAGGCAGTCACCCAGAGATCTGGTGCGTTACGAGTCCCAAGAACTCACTGTGCACCTTCTTGTCCCAACTGCCACCCGTAGCCCTGGTGCAGTCACTTCGAGCCCAAGCACCCCGCCACGCTCCTCCTCCTTCTCCAGACAACCCCCCTGTGTTCAGGAGCGGATGCTCTGGGACCAAACCACTCACCACGCTGTTCCACCAGATAGCCACCCAGAGCCCTGGCGCAGCTGCTCCAAGTCCAAGCCACGTGCCGAGCCTGTATTTCTCCTTCTCCTCTGGGCAGCCCCCTGTGTTCAGGGGTGGTCGCTTTCAGTCCAAACAGCTCACCGAGCACCTTCTCCTTTGGGCAGCCTCCCAAGGCCCGGGTGGGTTGCGCCGAGTCCAAGCGCTGTGGTGAACAGCCACCTCTCCAATGCTCCCAGTTGTCTGCGATCACTGCTCCGGTGGGGGGAGGGGCGTCTCGCCGGCAGCTCTACTTCATAAAGTTCCCTGCTTTCGGGGCTACCGCCCCGTCCGGGACGCCTGCCCAGTGGGAGACACTCACCCGGCTGCTTTGAGTTGGTCCCAAGTCTCTCTATATCTCCTCTTCTTGAGTCCTGAGTCCTGGAGCAACAAGAACCGCAGCCACCCTCTCGTCCGCCATCTTGAATCCCCCCCTCCCATTTTCTTTGTTGAAGCTTCACAGAGTAGATTTTCTATTGTATTGAGCCTCAAGGTTAGAGAACAAGCTATAGAACAAATGCCATAATCTGTCACTGTTATTACTGAAACTTAATATATTTCTTGAAAATAAAATGTGTTTCTTTATTTGGATTAGTCCTTTTGGAGACCTTAACTCATTGTCTTTAGTAATTGTTAACATTTATGATTTTTTTTGTGAGAGGTTGGGAGAGGATAGGGGAATTCCTTACATCACCCTCCCATTCCAGAGTCAGTTTTCTCCCAAATTTATTTTTAAAGCAAAATACCCCAAAGGTTAAAAAAAAACCCAAAACATGAACATTCAGATGCATAGTAAAACTGCATTAAAATGAACACACCCACCCAAATGTTTATACATACAAATATTGTGTTTCAGATGATCCATATCTTTTACCAAAATTCTATGCAGTTTAACGGTGGAAATATAGGAAAGAGAGTTTGATGAAAAGCATTTACACCTAGAATTGATTAAAATGTGTTTTTATTCCCTTTCTAGATATTTAAAAACTATGAGAAAGTATAATTCCAAACAATGAAAAATTTTAAAAGTAGAAAGTAAAATTGCTCTTTTCACAGATATTTCTTATGTTCCTTGGGATGGTCACTGTTAATATTTGTTTATAGCCTTATAGAAATATAAAAACACAGTTTTCTTTTGTAACCGCAGAATATGTGTTCATAGTTTATGTCAATTTTTATCATTTAATAACACGTGATATATATTTCAATGTCTGAATACAATTCTGACTCATTCTTTTTAATGACCTTATAGTTCTTTTTTATTTTTTATTTTAATTTTTTTAATTGTAAACAAATGGGGTACAACTTGTTTCTCTGGTTGTACATGAAGTAGAGGCATATAGTCATACATTTACATTTACATAATGATGTTTGATTCATTCTTTTTCCTTTCCCCCACCCCTCTTTTCCCTCTATGTAGTCCCTCCTTACTCCATTCTTTTCTCCCTCCCACCCCCCATTATGTATCATTATCTGCTTATCAGCGAGATCATCCATCCTTTGGATTTTTGGGATTGGCTTATCTCACTTAGCATAATATTCTCCAATTTCATCCATTTGCCTACAAATGCCATAATTTTATTATACTTTATGGCTCAGTAATATTCCATTGTATGCATATACCACAGCTTATTTATCCATTCATCAATTGAAGTGCATCTAGGTTGGTTCCACAATCTGGCTATTGTGAATTAAGCAACTATGAACATTAATGTGGCTGCTTCACTGTAGTATGCTGATTTTAAGGCCTTTGGGTATAGGCTAAGCAGTGGGATAGCTGGGTCAAATGGTGATTCCATTCCAAGTTTTGTAAGGAATCTCCAAGTTTTGTAAGGAATTTCCAGAGTGGCTACACTAATTTGCAACCCTACCAGCAATGTATGAGTGTACCTTTTTCCCCACATCCTTGCCAACACCTATCATTGTTTGTATTCTTGATAATCACCATTCTAATTGGGGTGAAATGAAATCTTAGGGTAGTTTTGATTTGCATTTCTCTCATTACTAGAGATGTTGAACATATTTTCCTATATCTGTTGATTGCTTGCAGATCTTCTGTGAAGTGTCTGCTTATTTCCTTAGCCCATTTATTGACTGGGTTATTTGTAATCTGGTTGTAAAGTTTTTGGGTTCTTCACAAATTTGGAAATTAGTGCTCTATCTTAGGTATGTGTGGAAAAGATTTTCTACCACGTTGTAGGCTCTCTCTTCACACTGTTGATTATTTCCTTTGCTGAGAAAAAGCTTTTTAGTTTGAATCTATCCCATTTATTGATTCCTCTTTTATTTCTTGTGCTTTGGGAGTCATGTTAAGGAAGTCTGGTCCTAAACCAACATGATGAAGATTTGGACCTACTTTTTCTTCTATTAGGTGCAGGGTCTCTGGTATAATTCCTAGGTTCCTGATCATTTTGAGTTGAGTTTTGTGCAGGGTGAGAGATAGGGGTTCAGCTTTATTTTACTACATATGGATTTCCAGTTTTCCCAGCACCATTTGTTGAAGAGCTATTCTCCACTCTATGTTTTTGGCTCCTTTGTATAGTATGATATAACTGTTTTTATGTGGGTTTGTCTCTGTGTCTTCTATTATGGACTATTGGTCCACCTATTTTGGTGCCAATACCATGCCATTTTTATTACTATTGCTCTGTAGTATAGTTGAAGTTCTGGCATTGTGATATCACCTGCTTCGCTCTTTATGCTAAGTATTGCTTTGGCTATTCTGGGTCTCTTATTCTTCCCAATGAATTTTATGATTGCTTTCTCTATTTTTCTATTTCTGTGAGGCACATCATTGGGATTTTAATTGGAGTTGCATTGAATCTATATAGCATTTTTGGTAGTAAGGCAATTTTGGCAATTTTAATTCTGCCTATCCAAGAACATGGGGGATCTTTCCATCTTCTAAGGTTTTTTTAATTTCTTTCTTTAGTGTTCTGTAGTTCTCATTGTAGAGGTCTTTCACCTCTTTTTTTAGATTGACTGCAACATTCCTTCATGCCTCAAAACACAAGAGAAAATAGGGATAGTCGGAACATCCCTCAACATTGTATGGGCTATCTATGGTAAGCTCACAGCCAAGATCATTCTAAATGTAGAAAACCTGTAAAAACTGGAACACAGCAGGGATGCCCTCTTTCACTTCTATTCAACATCATCCTTGAAACTCTAGCCAGAGCAATCAGACAGATCAAAGAAATTAAAAGGACATGAATAGGAGAAGAAGAACTCAAACTATCACTATTTGCAAATGATGTGATTCTGTATTTAGAGGATCCAAAAAGTTCCACCAGAAAATTAGAACTCATAAATGAATTCAGCAAAGTAGCAGGATATAAAATCAACACTCATAAATATAATGCATATCTATTCATAGGAGATGAATCCTCTGAAAGAGGACAGATATTATTTAACATGCTGGAACATAGATGAACGTTGAAGACTTTAAGCTGGGTGAAATAACCCAGTAAGGAAACCACAACTATTGTATGATTCTATTTATGTGAATTGTCTACAATGGTCAAATTGATAAAGATAAGAGAATTGTATTTGCTTGAGACTTAGGGTACAGGGAGAAATGAAGAATCTTCATTTAATGAGTGAGACAGAGGTACAGTTTTACAAGATGAAGACTTGTATGGAGATGGGACTGCATAATCATATGAATATGCTTAACACTACTCAACTATCTTCTTAAAATAGTTAAGTTGGTAAATTTTATGTTATTTGTATTTTACCACAATTCAAAAATATATATCACTTTGATTAAGAGAAACTAAACCTAGAATAACTAATAAAGGGTATTTTTACAGGAAAAAGTGAAGAAAAGCATGCATTCATCTGCATATTTGCCAAAATGGATGAATCAAATTTAATACATATTCCTGACTCAAAAAAAAAATAATTCACAAAAAAGTAATTGAGGAAATGCTATTTAACAAATATAGGACTGTCTAAAATTTATTGCTAATGTCTTCCTTGGTAGTCAAACTTTAGAGGTTTCCTCTAAAAATCAGGCCTATATAAAATCTATCATTACCCTATTGGGTTTCAAATCATGGAATTTTTAAATCATAATTTGGATAAGATAGATTTAATATCATTTTAGATGTATGAAAATGAAAAATTAATTTTATAATGGGAAGCAAAAGAGACTGATCCATTGTATATCAAAACATACAATATACTGAGCATATAAAACATATTTAAACATATAATATTTAAATTAGAAAAAATTAGGAAATGTTTAGAGGAAAACAATATAAATATAAATTGAGTATGTAAGCCCAAAATTTCAGGAATTATAGAGAGTATATATTTATATTACATAGATATGTATAAAATAAAATATATACATCTATATCAAAAAACATTAATTCATAACAAGGAAGTGTCCCTAATAACCAACAAAAGGAAAGCAGAAACAAAGTTTATACACTGTATAGTCCCTTTAAATATATTAATACAAGCATAACTTAGAGAATAATAGGCAAAAGGTAATTTTCTTAAATTTGCTAAAATGTAAAAAAAAAAAAATTAAAATAATTATTTGTGAGACATGTGATTAAGGGTGACTTTTATTTTCTTCAACGCAGTTTTGCATATTTTTGAAATCTCTTATATTCTACATTTAATTCTTTGATAATTGAAGAAATAAACTGTTAAAAATGTGCCTGTTATAGGCTGTCCACTTGGAATTTGTTAATTGCTTGTTAGTTCTTGCTCCATCCATTTTCCCCAATCTTCTGACTCTGCCTTTTGCTGACTCTGGTGTTTCATCTTGATTGCTGTGGCATGTGAGTTCCTTAGCCATCTCTGTTCCTCCATTCATTAAGAGAAGTATGGAGTACGGTGAGATCCGAGCTGTTATAGTTCTTGTGAGTCACATGGAGTTTAGAGAGATTCAGAATTAGACTCTGGAGCCCAGAGCTGACATGGACTCTCCAGGAGGTTCTCAGGCTGCTTCACCTTTTGAGTAACTTAGTTCAAGTCAATTCCACTTATTTGTTTGCCTGTACATTCAAGTCTTCTTCATTATTCATGTGATTTTTTTTATTAGAGCCTGTTATATTGAGCATACTTAATATACTTATTTACATACTCCTATGAGAACATAAAAATTATGCTATGTCCTACCACTATTTCATCTCAAACCATATTCTGTATGACATACAGTGCCCATCAGCACCATCTTTATGATGAACTCATAAAATATGGTAGTCAACAAATCTGTTTTTCTCCCCTTAAGTATCCATTAGGGAATTGCTTTTGTGTCAATTGCAATAGAACTAAATATTGTAGGTTAAAAAAAAAAAAAGAAAGAAAGAGAAGCAAAGAGAGACATATGCTAAATTCACAGGGAAATAATTAAGATTTTAAAATATTCAGATACTACTGTAGCTCTTTGAGAGAAAAAAGGAAAATACCTTTTTATTTGTGATTCTATGTTCAATTTTAAATAGTTAACTTCAACTCAGAAAAATATATAGACATAAAATATTTAAATATAAACTTTTGATAAAACACTAAGATAAAAATTCCACTTTAAGCTAAGCTATGATTACTAAAAAGTGAAATAAAAAACTATAAATAAAATTGTCAACTTTTATGTTTTTTAGAACTAGTATTTTAAGTTTTATATATATATAGTAGGAGTATGGTGTTTTACAAACTTTCTGCACATTTTATGGAATGTTGAGGCAGTTTGCATAATCACTGTGTATACTACATCCAGGTCATTTTTATGGAATTTGAAGGACAATAGAAGTACTTTAAATGATAATAGAGATTTATAATGTTTGTGCTTCCTTTTATGGCACATCAATGATTTTTTTTATTTTTAAAATTAAAATTTATTTTGATTTGATACATAAAACAAAATTATACATATTTATAGAGTACCAAGTAATATTTTAATACATTATATAATGTTTAAATTGGGTTAAATATACTTATCTCCTCAAATGTTTATCATTTCTCTAAGGTGAAAATATTCAAACTCCTTTCTACTAATTCTTTGAAATAAATAGTACATTATCATTTTAAACTGTCACCCTATTGTAAAATAACATACCAGAATGTGTAATCCAACTCTAGCTTGCTATCCACTCATCAATCTTCCTCCATCTTGACTCTCCTGTACTCTCCTCAATCTCAGGAAATCTCGAGTTTACTCTCAACCTCTATAAGATCAACATTGTAAGATTCCACATACCAGTGAGATGATGCAGTGCTTTTCTTTCTATGCCTAGCTTATTTCACCTAACATAATGATCTCTAGTTCCATCTCTATTGTGTCAAATGATAGGATTTTCTTATATTTTATGGCTGAACAGTATTCTATTTTGTGTATGTACCACATTTTATTTATTAAATTAGCATTTGATGGATATTAAGGCTATTTCTGTTTCTTGGCTATTGTAAATAGTGTTTCCATAAATATGGGAGTACAGATATTTCTGACATACTGATTTCTTTTCCTTTGACTCTATGCCTGGTAATGGGATTGCTAGATAAAATGGTACTTCCACTTTTAATATTTTGAAGAATTCCTATACTATTTTCCATAATGGCTGTACTAATTTACACAGCTACCAATGGTGCGCCAAAGCTTCCTTTTCTCCACATTCCTGCCAGCACATGTTATCTTTAGTCTTCTTGGTAATAGCCATTCATACTAGAGTGAGGTGTTTCTCACTATAGTTTTAATTTGCATTTCCTTGATGATTAGTGATGTTGAACATTTTTTTCATATGCATGTTGTCCATTTTTATACCTTTGATTTATTTAAAGGCCAATTATTAATATATTTCAACTTGTAAATGTCCTCTTCTATAATGTACAAAATATTGTGTGAACTGTTCACAGAGCAGTCTGAATCCATTTATTTATCCACAAATCAATATTTTACCTACTTCTTTTAAACATGCATTGTCAGGCTACTGATGAAATGGAAAATTCACTAGGCTCAGAATCAGAAGAGCTGAATTCAAATCCCGTGTTTTGGGGCAATGATTAACTAACCTATTTGACTTCCATTCTCTAATTTATAGCTGAAAATTTGAAGTTGAAAATTGTAGATTTAAATCTTGGCTCTGTTAGATGTTACTAGATATTTGGCATATTTCTTAAACAAATGAGATTTATAATACCTATTACCTTGAGATAAAAAATTGAAATAACAGCTATAAGAATGTTTTATAAACCAGAGTTTTATTCTAACTTTTGAACATAGCATACATATTTAGCATCTATTTTTATGCTGAGTGTCCTTTTAATTTAAGTATTCATATCTTAGTGGAGGAGACAAATACAAATAATATTCATACAAAGTCTCAGAGAATATATAAATGTGCAAATATTATAGGAGGCTTTCAGAGGAACAGCTGTCTAAATGAACATTGGAGACTTGTTTACAGTACTGGAATTTGAGCTGGAGTTTAAAGGGAAACAAAGAAAAAGAGTACAAAATGAAGATACAAACATGATCCAAAAAATGGGAATTAAAAGTAGCACTGTGGGGAGTGAGTTGAAATTGTCTTAGGATATGGTTGGATATAGTAGGAGACATATTAGGAACTGAGGTTGGCACAAACATTTTGAGGCAAAAGGTAAAGAGACATGGAGACCAACTTAGGAGTCTGGACCTTTTTCTGTGTTGATGGAGGAGCCATTAGAGCTCATTAATAATTCATCTAGATTATAGCCAATTGAGATCTACTTATACATTTTCTAATTGAAATCAGATGATAGTAGAAGATGCCAAGTAGATAAACTATGATATGGTTTGAATGTTTGTGCTTCCTGAAGAATTCATGTTGGAACTTAATATCCAATGCAACAATATTAAGAGGTGGAACCTCCAGGAGGTCACTAGATCTTGAGGGCTCCTCCCTTGTGAGTAGGATTAAGTCACTTATAAAGGAAACTTTGCACAGGGTTTGGCCTTCCTGTCCCTTTTGCCATGTATTTAAAGCAGTATGTTGGACCTTCACCAGACACTGAACTTTGCTGGTACCTTGATCTTGGATTTCCCAGCCGCTAGAATTATGATATATAAAATTCTCTTCTTTAAAAATTACCTAGTCCTCAGGTAATTTGTTATAGCACTACAAATAGACTAAAATAATTATGACACCTGAACTCACATGTCACAGATGAATGAACTAAAAGTGGGTAAAATAAAGAAGAAAAAGCATACCTTAACCATTAAGATTATGATTTTTTAATGATACAAATTGCACAGTATCTCAGTCCATTCAAACTGCTGTAACAAAATACCTTAGACTAAGTAACTTACAAAATCAAACAATTATTTCTCAGAGTTTTTGAGCCTCGAAAGTTCAAAATCTAGAAGCCAGCAGATTTGGTGTCTGGTGAGGGACTTTTTGCTTCAAAGATTGCAACTTCTGTTGCAGGGCGTGATAGTGCACATCTGTGATCCTAGTGCCTTGGGAGGCTGAGGGCAGAGGATTGCAATTCCAAAACCAGCCTCAGCAACCTAGCAAGACTTTGTCTCAAGAAATGTAAAGGACCTGGAATGTGGTTCAGTGATTAAGTGTTCCTGGGTCAAATCCCTAGTACAAAACAGACAAACAAACAAACAAAAATGCACCTTCTTACTGTGTACTTGTGTGATTGAAGGAACAGAAATATTTCCTCAGGCTTCTTTTATAAGGACCCTAATCCTGTTTGTAAGAATTCTATTCTCATAACCTAAACTCCCAAAGGCCTCACCTGTTAATCCTAGTGCATTGAAAATTAGGCTTCAACCTATGAAATGTGGGGGATACAAGCATTCAAACCTCAGCAGTAGTGAGATATTGTTAGTCAAGCAATACTATGACTGTGTAATAGCACATGATTGATGAAAATGGCTGGACATGGATCCTGAGGCACAATGCTTTAGGAAAAAGTGCAACCTGGTCTCATGAAATAACTTGTACATGTCCTTCTTCCAAGCATATGGATGAACAGAGACAATTTACATAGTATTACATGTACAAGTCCATCATAGAGAGTTAATGCACAACAATACATGTGCTGAATGATTTGGTAGAAAAAAAGCACTTGTCCATTTAGTTTATATAATTACAACTTTTGCTCATAATATTGACAGAATTGGCCTACTTTTCATTAAGCATGAGTACAGTTTTCTTACACTAATCATATAAATGTCATACTTGTTTAGGTACCAAAGAAAGTAATTAGGGTTTTTTTCAATGATAATGTAATATATACATATATATATTTCATTATATGTTATATATATGCATATATATATATATATAAACAGGTATATGTTTCATTTCATTTTATACTTCAATTTAAATGAAATAATTGGATAGTGATCCTACCTAACATTTTTTCTCCAAACTTCTGTAGTTTATTTTAACTTGGTATTTTGATAAATTTTAGGTGATAATTAGCAATCTTCAAGAAAAATTAGGTTGATATTTTAACTCTAAGAATGTAATGAAGTTCATTTTAAAATGTAACTATTGCATCATTCATAGAAATCGCATTTTGTTAATTATTTTTTACCTTCATGTTGGATGAATGATATATGTTAAACTCTTCTTAAAATAATTATTTTTGAAGTATTCATATATTTGAAACTGAAGAATGAGGTCCTTAGAAATATATCTTCCAACTTCTGATTGTATAAGTACTATTCTACTTGAACATAATATTAATTATATTTTATTATAGTAAAATATTTATAGCATATAACATAAAATTAGTTATTTTAACCATTCCCATTGTGTAATTTTCAGCAGCATTAATTACATTTGCAATCTTATAGGAGTATAAGAAGAATCTATTTCAAAATCTTTCATCATCCCAAGCAGAAACTGTACATTAAAAATAGTTAAGCATAGAATTGCCATATAGTTCAGCAATTCCAGTTCTAGGAGTACACTCCAAAGATTTGAAAGCAGGGATTCATATAGATACATGTTAAACTTTTTAAGAAACTCTAAATATTTTTCATGATGTTTATATTACTCTATATTCCTACCAGCAATGTATGAGAATTCCAGTTTCTCCACATCCATTTGAACACATGCTATTTTCTCGTTTTTTTTTTTTTTTTTTTTTTTTTTTTTTTTACAGTCATTCTAGTAGGTGTGAAGAAGGATGTCATTTTGTTTGCTAATTGCTTTTTCCTGATGACTGACAATAAAAATTTTTCTGCGTGTTTGATGCCATTTGTATATCTTCTTTGGAGAAATGTCTGTTTGTATCTGTATTAATAAGAGAAACAAAACTAAAATGATATATATATAAATATATAAAGAGAGTTTTTAATGGGGAATTGGCTCACACAATTATGGAGGCTGAGAAGCCCATGATCTGCTTTCTTCAAGTTTCATGCACAGAAAAGATGGTGAAATAAAACTCCATTCTAAAGTCAGGGTCCTGAAAACCAACAGTTCTAATATCTGAAAGTAGGAAAAGAAGGTTGTTCAACCTCAGGTAAAGAACAAATTTGCCCTTCTTTCTTTTTGCTTTATTTAGACCCTTAACAAGTTTGATGATGCCCACTTGATTTAACAAGAACAAGTCTATGAACTCAAATTTCAGTCTTCCAGAAAAACTCTCATAGAAAGACCCAGAAATAATGATTTATCAGATGTTTGGACACACTATAGTAGTCAAATAACACAAAAAATAAATCATCACAAAGTCTTTTTTTCCATTTTAAATGTAGATTGTCTTTATGTTATTGAGTTGTTAAAGTGCCTTGTATTTTCTGGATATAACTTTCTTTATGAGATATATGGCTCACAAATATTTTCTTCTAGTCTGTGGATTATCTTTTCACTCTCTTGCTCATGTCCATCTTGATGCATTTATTTCCTTTACCTTGTATCCAACTAGCATTTTGACAGACAATTCTTTAAATTTTGTTCAGGAACTTAAGAAAACAAAAATAAAATAAAAACACAGGGGAACAATACAGCCAAAGAAACAAAAAACAACACTCTTAGTATTTGAAGACTGACTCTGTGCTGATCACTCCTTTAAGGTTTTACCAACTCATTTAAACTGTCTCTGCCTTTGCTTTTTTTTTTTTTTTTTTTTTTTTTTTTTTTTTTTTTAATTGTAAACAAATGGGATACATGTTGTTTCTCTGTTTGCACATAGTGTAAAGGCATACCGGGTTAGAGTTAGGGTTAGGGAGGGGGGCAAGTATGGAAGAAGGAAGTACTGCCTTTGCTTTTGACTATGCAGAGCCTACAGACTAGACAGTGATGAAAGCTTATGGTTTTCTTGGGAATTAGTTGGGCATGTGTCCTATCCTGGGCACGCTCTTGGTTTCTAAGTCCCTAAGATACACAAACACTGTTTTCCCAAAGTCATTCTCTCTTGGCCTTTGCTCCAAGGTCTTGTATATTATGATGTAATCTTTTACCCCAGGTAGCTACAGGTTTTCCATTCTCTTTACCTTTCTGATTGATACCTGTTGCTTCTCCATCCTAGTGGAATCCAAGATAGATGAAATAGAGAAAAGTGCCTTGCATTGGTACTCAGGCAGACCCCAGACAAAACAGGACACATAAACACAATATTTTTAAATAAGCCTCACTTTTCTCCCTTCAGCAACCGGGGTCCTGGCTCCACACTGTGAATTAGGGCTGTCATCTTTAGGGGTGCCAAAAGTGGAGGGAGCTGGGTAATGGCAAGTAAGAATGTCACAACTTTCTTCTATCACTTAGGAGAATGTCACAATGTATCTTCCATTTTTCTTGATTCAGCAGTCACATGGTTGCTTTGTATCTGACTATTTTCTAGAGTTCTTAGGAAGTTGGTTTTGACAGTTTCAGCTTGTGGTTCAGTGTTGCTTTGTGAAGCAACGTATTTGGCACTACCTACTCTGCTATTATGCCACAGCTCCTCCTCTAATTTAGTCAATGGAATTAGTGATCAACCTGTAAACTATGGGACAGGTATTTTACGAAATACTGTAGAAGATAAACAGGTAGAAGACCAAATAAAACAAGAATAGAAGAAGAAAACAAGAATAGAAACAAGCACATAAATATCTATTATACAAAGTAGTTTATGATCTACAATAATCTGAGGGAGTCAAAATTGATTAATAATGATAACTTTCAAGGTAAACATTGGTACTCAAAGTATCAAATAGAAGGTTTATAGTTGATGATAATGGGGAAAGATCATTCAGTTGGAAATTTTAGCATAAGTATAACACAAGAACCAGAAGCAAAAGAGAGAAGAGTCCTATATAAGAGGTGTATAGTTCATTTGTGAAGTCTGGGTGGAAGACGGAGCCAGACAATGGTAGTTCTATATTTCATCCAGAAGAAAACAAAATTAAAACTTTAAGAAGATACTATGAATGAAGGTACTGCTTTATAAGACTAGTTTCACAGCGATATATGGAATGAATTGAGAACACAAATGTACATATCCAATTGAGATGACCCTTTTTTTTAGTAGCTGAATTCTTATATTTTATACATGAGTACTTAGGAACTTTTAATTTTCAAAATTTAAATTGGTAGCTTAAAATAAAGCAGCACAGTTTTAAGTATAAAAAACAGTCTTTTTTGTTGTTTAGTGATCAACCTATGGCAAACTTTATTTTACAAATAAATGTCATAGTTTTCAATAAAGATTTAGATTCTCTATTAATTAATAAAGATGGTTCATAGTAACAGGAGACATATTACCTCCAATCATGTAGTAATTTTTATCTAAAAATGCCATAAACTGACTTCAGAGGTAAAAATTGAAATATATGGAGAGTTTCAGTGACTTCTAGTTACAGTATTTTAATTCCCTATTTAGAAATAATTAGTATTGTTATTCATCCATATCCAGGAGTTCTTCATCTGTAGAGTCAATAAAACATGGATCAAAAATATCCAGGAAAAAAGTTGCATCTGTATTGCACAGCAGAATAGTTCTTTTTCCCTAAATCATACAGTGTAACAACTATTCGCATAGAATTTACATTGTATTAGCTATTGTAAGAAATCTAGAGGTGATTTTTTAGAGGATGTGTGGAGGTTATATGCAGATATTATGGCACTTTTATACAGGAACCATGTACTTACAGATTTTAGTTTCCATAAGGAATTCTGGGACCACCCACAATGGATACCAAAGGATGACTCCTATTTTCTGTTTATTCAGATATATTAATTAATTCTATTACATAGGTCTATCCTGATTAACAACAGACTTTACTTAAGGCATGCCTTCTAATTATTTATCATGTTTTACATACACTAGGTATTTAATTAATGTTATTTTCTGATATCAAATATTAAGCAACTTTGTTACTAAAAAATTCCCTGTACTTGTAGTAAAAGTAATTAACTCTGATTTAATCCTTAAATTTCTATTAATTGTAGTATCCTATAAATGACCTCTGATCCAAGTCTTTATTGTACTAGGTAGTAGAATAGGACTATAACTACAAAAATGTTCAATATCATTTTAGATAATTGGAGAGGGTTGCCTATATTCTGTGGCCATCTCATCTCCAGGAGTTTGTGCCAATAGCAAATGAAGATTCAAATGGATTAATATCTCCCTGACCATATTGAAAAAAAGTTTTCAAGTAGTGTACTGTAGAGTCAACAAGGCTCTCCACACATTCAAAACTGGTAGAATGTGTGTTTGTTGTTTTGCATCTTCAATAGTTAACATTACTGAAGTGCCCTCTAGAGAATGACACTTGGAACGTAACTAGAGATAACAAATGAGTGAGTAAACCAATATATCTGGTAGTTTCTCAGAAGTCACATATGAGTTACTTCCGGTCCAAGGTACTGATCTAGCCTACAAACATTACTCTCTCTTCTTAAAATTTATTATTATGGCAAGAAAGGAAAAGTAAAACAGAACGTAAGGTTCACTACTCCAAATTAGAAAAATGCATCTTCAGTTATAAATACTGAGGCAATTTTGAAAAAAAAGTTCATTTAAAATCAGACTGAAAGAGGAGCAATCAGTAGAGATTATACAACATAAAAATAAATAAATAAAAGAAGGTCATGAAAATTCAATTGTTGTGGACTCAGGTATTATGTATCAATTTCTTGAGAGCTAAAATTTATACTTATTTCTCTCCAATGTATTTAAAATTATTCCAAATAAAATATTTCCAAATATTTTAAAATAATAATTAATTTACTAATTAGTAATTAGTTGAAATTAATAATTAAAAAACATGAATGAAACAACATGGTTTATGGAAATGAGAATATAAGTTTGTATTAATTATAAATATAAATATTATCTTTGAAAAATATTTGAAATACTCTAAGAGAATAAAAAGATTTAAATAATAATGTGAATCAAGTGTCCCAGATTTCTGGAAAAAAATGGAGGAATTTATGGAATTGGTAGAAAAAGATGTAAAACAAAATATATATCTTATTCCATAAAGAGAAACCAATAGATAATATTTTGTTGTTCTTGTCTGCAAGTTAAACAAAAGTATCACTTATATTTTATAAATTATGGTAAAAGAAGGAAAACAAAACAAGTTATATAGCAAGAGTAGAAAAGATTCTAAAAATTTATAAATATGAAAGTACAAAATAAAATGACAAGTGATAGCATTAAGTATTATAATGAAAGTCATTATATTAAACCTTCTTAAAATTCATTTTCTTTATGTCAGTAAAAACTAGATTTACTCATTTAAAAGTCCATCTAACTATCATGATATCTAAAGTTTCAAAATACAAGGCAAATTCAATTACAGATAAATTTCGTAAAAATATCATTATCAAAGTATATTTCAAAGAAATATAAATAGAAAGATAATTATATAGATACCATTAGTCAAGGCTTATCATGTGATTCCTATATGCCACAAAATATATGGTAAGTTATTATTGGTGCTTTAGATGTGACTGCTTATGGTAGCCTATTAGGCACCATTTTTATCATCATAGCCATTTTATGAATGAAGAGTCTGAGACCTAAATAAATTAAGGAACTTGTCTTTCCACATAACCAGAATGTGGTGGATCTGGAATTTGAATGCATTCATTCAGACTCTACAGTCTTTAACACTGTTACATGTCACTGTCTCCCCTATAACACTAATCAAATGTCATAATTTCATTATGACAATATCAAAATCTACACAGAGACATTAAGTAAACTACCATCACAGAGAGAAATAGCTATAGTTTATTTTCTAAATCCTCAATAGATTAAAGAGAGAAAACAAAATTCATTGACTATAAATATGATAAATACTAATGATATATTCATACACAAACACACACATAACCCAACTTGTCCCCTAAAAATCAAACACTCATTTAAATACTCATAGAATATTTTAAAATTGATAAACTTATAATATCCTAGGTCCAAAAATTAATGTAAAAATATATTTGAAAGGGGTGTGCCACATTCTGAGTTCTTATTGACACAAAATTAGAAATGATTGGTAAAATGTTAAACAAAACTATTTAATGATTTAATTATTTAACTGTCAAATTAATGATAATTTTCTAAAATAAATTCAAAAGAATTTAACATGGTTAATTAAGGGAAATGTGATATTACATTTTCAACTGCAATTGATGATAAGGAAAGAATTCTTAAAGAAATACCTTAAAGGATTTTATACTTAAATAAACTATAATAGAAATAGTTGAAGAGCAGTATATTCATTAATGCATAAGAGAAAATAAGAAAATTAACATATTAATATATTAGAAAATTTTAAAATTAATGAATTTAAGAATGACTCTTTGGTAAGGTGAAGAAAAATTCTATCACAATGGGATAAAAAAAAACTCTGAAGTATCTACCAAAGAAAGGGAAAACAGAGTGAGCAAACCAGTACCCACACAAGCATGTGCAAACATGCACACCCAATGAGGAAACACTGTACCTTGTTCTTTGGAATCCATGTGATTTGTTCCATGTGGTACCTGTAAGTGGAGTGTTTGCATATAACCTATGCAAGAGCTATCCTCCTGCAACTTTACCTCATCTCTAGATTACTTGTAATACCCAATACAGTATAAATGCCACATCTATAGTTGTTAAACACTGTTTGGTTTATAGAATGATGATGAGTTAAAAAAAAAAAAAAACTGTACATGTTCAGTATAGACAATTTTTTTTGAAGTTTTTTTTTGTGTGTGGCTTGCTGAATCCAAGGATGAGGAGGCAGCAAATATAAAAGTCCTATTGTATCAATTATCTATTGACTTAAAATTTTATTCTAATATTTTGCTGCTTGAAACAGTATTTTTATTTCAAATTGTTTCTGAGCATTAGGAATCTGGAAGCACTGCATCCAGGTGGTTCTGGATAAGGATCTCTTATGAGGGAGTAGCCAATGTTGTTTGTGCTGCACATCTGAAAGCTTGGTTGGAGGCTGAAGATCTACTTCCAAGCTTCCATGGCTGTTTGCAAACATCTTCAGTGTCTCACCACATGAGTGTCTTTATTTAACTGCTCAAGATATGATGTGTGGCTTTTCATAGAACGGTCTGAAATAAGGAGAGAGAGGATGAGAGTGAATCAAGGAGAGGGAGAGAGGGAGGGACATGGGGTGGAAGACAAACAGAGGAAGAGGAAAGTTAAACTATTTGGTAACAGTCAAAACCAGAATGTCTCCCTGAAGATGTCCATACCAAAATTCCTAGATCCTCTAGATGCATTAATTACATTTCATTGCAGAAAGTATTTATAGATGTCATTAAAGTTATCAATCTGTGGTTATGAAA
Organism: Sciurus vulgaris; assembly: GCF_902686455.1. Lineage (NCBI taxonomy): Eukaryota > Metazoa > Chordata > Mammalia > Rodentia > Sciuridae > Sciurus > Sciurus vulgaris. The sequence goes on along the minus strand of NC_136464.1, from coordinate 75,434,746 downwards.
TAGGGAAATTATTCTGGATTATCATGGAAGGATATAAAATCTGACACATAAGCACAAAACATTCTCTTCCATTGGAGCGAGAGAGGTACAGAAGAAGTCAGAGAAATTCCAAAGTGAGAAAAATTTGGGGTGCTGTTTCTGGCTCCCAGATATAAATGTCCATATGTAAGGCTGAAGAGAGTCCACTAGGAGCTAAGGGTGGCCCCAAAATGACAGACAGGAAGGAAATGGAAATCTTCATCTTTCACAAGAAATAGTATTTTTCCAAAAAAATGAATGAGTTTGGAAGTGGTTTCTTCACAAAATCTCCCTCTGAACACCTGCTAACTGACATCTTGATTTTAGCCTTGAGAAACCTAGAGCAGAGAAACAACTGACTGATCTCATGCAGATTTCTGATCTGTACAAATGTGGTAAAATAAGCATATGATGTTTTAAACTGCTAAAGTTGTGGGAATTTGTTAGGGTAGCAAAAGAAATCTAACACAATAACATACACAAGTTCTCAACATGATATGCCTTTTTTTGGCTGTCTTATGTTGTTCATAGAGACCAACCCTGGAATTTGGGAGGCTGTTTGCCTCATGCACAGTACAGTTGTGCCAGGGCAGTTGGGTAGGTTGCAGATGGGCTGAGAAAAGTGCCCAGAAATAGCATGAGAGTCATGTGATTTGTTGTGGAAAGTTTACAAGAAATCAGAGAGTACTCCAAGAAGAGTTCAGTGCTGACAGTTTAGGCAGGTACCACCATAGTCCCTCATGGAAATTTGTCAAGCAGTGCCTCCTCTGTCTCATGGTGTTTTGTCCAGTGACAGCCAGCTGGACAAGTGACATGTATCCTTTCCATAGTGTCCTAAGTTCCATGAAGTCCCCACTAAGAGAAGGGTTTTATATGTTAGCCTATAGAAACAGTGACATCATCAGCATTAGCTTTCTTAGTTTACTCCTACAACCAGCATCCCAAGGAGCAGCTGTCCTTGTGTACATTCAAGAAAGTAGCTTTCTACAGAAAACACTAGCTTGCTCTAGTGCCCAGTGCACTTTTGAGATAACCAGTGTCCTTTAAAATAATATGTATCTGGACTTTCCAGCTCAGGATCATTCTCATTATTCCCTGGATGTGGCTAGATTTTTGGGAACAGAAAAGGAACATTCAAGAAAATATTTTATTGTCCCCACTTGCTTTTGAGATGATACAATCTTATGGTACACATTTTTTACAGTGTCCCTTATAGAACACATCAGGGTATGTTTTAATTAGATTTTCCTTCACTGTGACCAAAAGATCTGACAAAAATAATTAAAGGAAGAAAAGTTTACTTGACTCATGGTTTCAGAGTTCTCAGTTCATAGGTGACTGACTCCATAGCTCTAGACCTTAGGTGATAAAGAACATTATAGCAGAAGGGCATGGCCACCAGGAAGCAGAGAGAGAGAGAGAGAGAGAGAGAGAGAGAGAGAGAGAGAGAGCTCTGCCCTTGAAAGGACAAGGTGTAAACACAAAGACATCACCCCAGTGACCCATCCCCTTCACTCATATCCTACCTGCCCACAGTTACCATCCAGTTAATTCATATCAGTAGATTAATCTACGAATTAGGTCATACTTCATAATCTAATCATTTCACCTCTAATCAATACACGTTCTTGCACTGTGTCACATGACCTTCTGGGGACACCTCATATCTGAACCACACATGGTATATATTGTAACTAGATTTCACAACAGTTATATAAAGAGCAACAGAATGTGAGAAGCCCTGCTGTGAGGGCAAGCTGGCAATGCAACATATCTCCAGGTAGCAGGAAGAGATAGTACCAAAGGAGAAACAGAAACAATACCAAGGTTTTCTAAAGCTATAATATAGATTTGCAACTTATGTAGAGCCAAAGACAGATTATGATAATTATCAGGGATATATACACAACATTTTGTTTTAATTAGAGCACAGATACCACCCTTTACTGTATCTGGCATATCTAGCATCATCTTTCTCCGAAGTGCCACTTTCTGTGTTTGGATAGTTTCTTCATTAAGTAAAATTCTGACCCTGTGAGTATTATTGGAGATAGCAGCAGGGTGTTTAGCTAAAGCCTCACCCTGGAACTCAATGTCAATGCTTGCTGCTTAAGAAAAAAGTGAGTAAAGTAACTGGTCAGTTTACACTACATTAAGTTTAACTTTTTTACTAGGCACCATTTAGTGGTGGGTCATAGACAAAGTGGAAAGTATAAAGGCTGCTATATAAAGTCATTTCCAAGTGCATCAGCCAATCCAGTTATGAGTCAGGTATGGCCACCCATGCGTGCCAAGTGTCTATTACCACCCCCAAAGGAGGGATATGCTCCAGCACATGTAGTTCGACTTTGCTATCCCAGGAAGTCAGTGTCTATGAGTACAAAGGTTAAAATATATTGGTTGACAGCAGTCTAACTCATACTTACAGAGAATAGAGAGGTATTGCTGGCATGGTTTCTTTCTATAAAGAGAAAAACTTTTCCTCTCATTTCTACCTGTTTTGCCGTTATCACCCCAAACCATCAAACCAATGTGCCTCTGAAATAGCTTACCCATGATCCTTTGTTTCCACATCAAGTGGAAGGCATGATATTTGTTATCATTAAAAAAGTAGGGCTGGGGATGTAGCTCAGTTGCTAGAGTGCTTGCCTTTCAAGCACAAGGCCCTGGGTTCGATGCCAGCACTGCAAAAAAAAAAAAAAAAAAAAAAAAGTAACTATTAATTTATATATATTTTCTCTAATTAGTTATACATAATAGTAGAATGAACTTTGACACTTTGACACATCATCTGTAAATGGAGTATAACTTCTCATTCTTCTGGTTCTTTGTGATGTAAAATTACACCTGTCGTGTAATCACATGTGCCCATAGGATAATAATGTCTGATTCATTCTAATTGCCTTTCTATCCCCATAACCTGGCTTCATTCTTCACTCCCCTCTGTCTAATCCAAAGTACCTCTATTCTTCCCTAGCCCACCTGCTCCTTATTGTGAATTAGCATCTCTATATCAAATAAAATATTCAGCCTTTGGATATTTGGGGTTGGCTTATTTAGCTTAGCATGATATTATCCAACTCCATCCATTTCCTAGCAAATACCATAATTTCATTTTCTTTATAGCTGAGTAATATTCCATGGCATATATATATATTATTTATATTTTATTTATATATATATTTTATTTATATATATAAAATTTTATATATATTTTATTTATATATATATATATTATTTATATATATAAAATTTCTTTTTCTATTCATCTTTTGAAGGGCACCTAGTTTGGTTCCATAGTTTAACTATTGTGAATTTGAGCTGCTATAAACATTGATGTGATTGGACCACTATAGTATGCTCATTTTAAATTCTTTGGATATAAACCTAGGAGTGCATAACTGGGTCAATTGGTGGTTCCATTCCAAGTTTTCTGAGGAATCTACATATTGCTTTCCATACCGGTTGCACCATTTTGCATTCCTACCAGTAATGTATGAGTGTACATTTTCCCCCACATCCTTGCCCTACATTTATTGTTGCTGCATTCTTGATAATTGCCATTCTTTCGGGAATGAGATGGAATCTCAGTGTAGTTTTGATTTGCATTTCTCTAATTGCTAGTGAAGTTGAATATTTTTTCATATATTTGTTGATCAATTGTATTTCTTCCTCTGTGAAGTGTCCATTCAGCTTCTTAGCCCATTTATTGGTTGGGCTATGTCGCCGTCCAGCGGGACATAAAGACATGTACACCTCAGATTGTCACAAAGGAGCTTTTTCTTTATTCGGATCCCAACAATAACAACAACCCCCCAAAAGCAGTCTCACCCTCAATATATAAGCAGTCTCATGCATAAGCAATTTCGATCAGATTTGTCCACCCAATCCTGTTGAAGGTCAAGCAATCACGAGCTCAAGCTTACATGTAGCCAATTGTAACAGCTTCCTGTTTTTCTCCAGGCATACCAAGCATGCCCTTTGGCTCCCTGCCAGCCCACATCTCCCCCTGTTTGTTTATAAAAAGACCATGCCTGTCTTAGGTTGTCCATGACAGAGCAACATCCTTACCTGTCATCGGAAAATGAAGCTTATATCTTCATTCCCTGTCTTAGGTTGGTATGAGCTCTTCATGAATCTTACCCATCTCTGACTACTGGTCTAGCATAGCCAAACTTGGGGGGAGGTTCCCACATAACCTGCAAAGTCGTAGGAGCCGTTTGAGAAGGGTGCTAAGTCATGAGAAAAGGGTACAGTAGGTAACCCTAATGTGGAATTAGTGGTAAGACTAGGAGGATATAGATTGGAAGAGTTAGTAAGGGGCAAAGGGCAAGGCCACACCTTTACTACCCCCCATAGGTAACGCAGGGCTCCTCCATTAACATGGTGAGGGATCATCAACAACAGCAGTTGGAGAAACTTCCACATCTTCTTGTTGTTCTTGGTTTTCTATTGAGGAAGACTTGACCAATCTTTCAGGCTCCCAAATTGGAAATTGTGTGTCCTGCAGGAAAACACAAACAGATCCTTGGGTCCAGATTAATAATGGATCTGGGCCTTAGCATTGTCCCCATAGAATGTCCTCCCAGAGCACTTGAGGTAGATGTTTTTTATTAGGCTCTGAATGACGGTCAGCAGCCAATTGGCGCTCAGAATCGAGATTTAAAAAATTTAAAATGAACAAGGCAACAGATAATTTGTCTTTTGGGGATCTGAATGATGCCCCTATTCCCCCTTTATGTTTATAAACCGTGTTTTTAAGTGTTAAATGGGCATGCTCAACAATGCTTTTGTCCAGTAGGATTAAAGGGAATTCCTGTGACATGTTGAATACCAAAGGTGGAACAAAATTGTTTAAAGGCCTGGGACATATATCCAGGACCATTATCTGTTGTAATTTGTTTGGGGACACCTAGGATGAAGAAAGAATATAAACAGTGTGTTATTACATCTTTAGTTTTTTCTCCAGTGTGAGCAGAGGCCATAATAAACCCTGAAAAGGTATCTATTGACACATGGATGAATTGTAGTTTTCCAAATTCTGAATAATGAGTTACATCCATTTGCCAAATATGATTGGGCTGAAGCCCTTTTGGATTTACTCCTAACGAGGGGTTAAGAATAAGTGTAGCACATTTAGCACAAGACTTGACTATGTCCTGAGCTGTTGCCTTAGTAATCTGATAGCATAAATGTAGAGATGAAGCATTTACATGAAATTTGGAATGAAAATTTTTGCATTTTCAAGTGCATCAAAGATGTGTGGGTCTCTGGTGGCCATGTCTGTTAAATCATTGTGTAAACGTAGAGGACCTGGAAGGCCAGTACAAGCCTGAACATGCCCAATAAAAAAAGGGTTTTTTCAATACCAAATAAGTTTTTGTAAAGATTGTAAATACTTAGTGATGGTGGAAGTGAGGGAGAGCAGTCCAGTTAATTCTAAATTTTGAATAGCATTAACAACATATATTGCTATCAGAGAATAGGTTAAATGGCTCTTGGTGGGTTCTGAATACTTCTATAGCTACTAATAGTTCTGTTTGTTGTGCAGATAGAGTATTAAATAGCAAAGTTTCTGTAACATTATTTACAGTAATAGCACCCGTACCATTTTTTGATCCATCAGTAAATATAAGGGTAGCTCCTATAATAGGTTCTTATCGGGTGATTTTGGGGAAAATTATAGGACGTTAACTCCAAAATTGGAGAAGGGGATTAGATGGCAAATGATTGTCAAACACAGCAGAAGTACTAGTAAAGACTATAGCCCATGAATTTGAATTATTAATAAGATATTGTATCTGATCAGTAGTATAAGGAGTAGTTATTGTTGAGGGATGTGACCCAAAGTTGGAAAGGGATACTTTTAATGGCCTAAGGATTAATTCTGCCACAGATTCAGTAAACAAGGATAAGACCTTGTTAGGGGCATAATTCATGTGAACCCATAGAATAGGACCCTTTTGCTAAAACACTCCTGTGGGTAACTTATTTGTGGCCAAGACAATGAATGCTAAAGGTTTAGCTAGGTCAATAAGATCAAGATGAGCCTTTTCCATAGCTGTTTCAACAAGCTTGAGAGCCGTAGGGGTAAGCACCCACTTAGAAAGGGGATCAGAATCACCTTTAAGAGTGTCAAACAGTTGCCCAAACTTGAGGTGGGTAAGTGAAGGTAAGGTCTAATCCAGTTATTGTCACCTAATACTTACTGCTCTGGCAGAGGCACAGAGGTCCAATCCTGTGCTTCCTCTTATTTGTCTAATTGGGGAGTCAAGGGGCAATGTGTCCAAGGTATGGACTGGATAGCCTCATATATTTGTGGGCCCTGAGGCCCGAGGCCCTGATTCCTGTTTTTTGGAGGTAAAGGGTTACCATCTTTGTCTCTAGTTGATTTACAGTCACTTGCCCAGTGTTTCCCTTTTTTACATCAGGGACATAATTTTGGCACAGGACCCTGGGGCAGTCCTTTTTTATGTGTCCATATTGTTTACACCGATAACACTGTTGGCCTGGGTGGGAGTTGGCATTGCCTCTAAGACCCTGTGCAAGCACTGCAGCCATCACCTGACCTTGAATAAAAGCCCCATTAATATCCCTACAAGCCTTTAAATAGGCTCCAAGATCTTTGTTTTTCCAAGGTCTTATTGCTTCTTTACACCATTTATTTGCTTGTTCATATGCAAACTGTTTGACTAAAGGCATAGTCTGGTCTACATCTCCAAATATACATCCTGCTATTTAAATCAATCTGTCTACAAAATCGACATAGGATTCATTGGTGCCTTGATTAACCTTAGATAACTGTCCTTGAAGATTTCCAGCACCTGAAAGTGTTTTTCAAGCTTTAGTGGCAGCAGCACTAATTGGTTGATACACGCTGGGGTGGAAATTAATCTGATTACCTTGCCCTTCATATGGTCCTTGGCCTGTCAGCACGTCTAGATTCCGATGAGGACTGCCCACAACTGCATTACGTCGGGAAGTATCAGAACATAACTCCTGGTTGGCCACCTTCCACATAAGATATTGTCCCCCAGATAAACATGCTTTTGCTAAATTACCCCAATCAGTCAGAGTAAGATTTTGACTTGCAACATTCTCTAATAAAGAAATGGTAAATGCAGCTTGTACTCCATAGGACATAACTGCCTCTTTTAACTGTTTCACTAATTTTATGTCTAATATTTGATGATATCTCTGATTGTTTTGATCTTCAAATACCAGGAATATTGGGAACACTGATCGAGATTCTACATCAGCCCACTGTTTGGGGGCTGCCCCTGTGCAGCAAGTACATGCGCCCCTACAACTTGGAAAAGAGTGGTGACCTGGATTATATGCTGGAGGGCAAGGTGTGGTAGGGGCTAAATGCCACTGAGAGAACTTATTTTCTAGCTCTGTCTCAGATAGTTCCTGTTCTTCAGAGTCACATCCCTGTTCTGAGTCTGAACATCTACATTCTCTTTCAGAAGCTCGACTTGATTGTTCTTCTTTTACAGTTTCTAATATCTCTTCCCCTTCTCTTAGCTGTTCTTGAAATTTTGGTTCCCTGGAAGAAATGAACTAATGTCCATATAGGCAAAGTACCAAAAGGGAGAGGTGTTAAGAGAGCCTTCCATGGGAATCCGTGAAATTTAAACAGAAACCAAACAAGAAAAAGTAACAAAAATATTAACACAACTAACACTTTACACACATTCATTTACTACAGGATGTCTTTTGCTGTCTCTTGGGACAGCCTTCTGTTAATTTTCCTCACTAGGGGAGACTTCCATTAGTACCTTAAGGCCAATGTTTCCTCGAATAGGGAAACCTGCTAGTTGACTGCTAGTTGACTGTGCTAGTGAAAATTTTTCTCCTTTACTACTTACCTGAGCACTCACCGTTCCCCATACAGGCCACGAAATGTTGCTGTCTAGCGGAACATAAAGACACGTACACCTCAGATTGTCATGAAGGAGCTTTTTCTTTATTCGGATCCCAACAATAACAACAACCCCCGAAAAGCAATCTCACCCTCAATATATAAGCAGTCTCATGCATAAGCAATTTCGATCAGATATGTCCACCCAATCCTGTTAAAGGTCAAGCAATCATGATCTCAAGCACACATGTAGCCAATTGTAATAGCTTCCTGTTTTTCTCCAGGCATACCAAGCATGCCCTTTGGCTCCCTGGCAGCCCACAGGCTATTTGCTTTTTGGTGTTTTTTAGTTCTTCATATGTCCTGGAGATTAATGCTTTGTCTGAGGTATATGTGGTGAAATTTTCTCCCATTCCTGTAGGCTCTATCTTCACATTCTTGATTGTTACCTTTGCTGAGGAGCAGTTTTTTAGTTTAATTCCATCTGATTGATTGATTCTTGATTTCACTTCTTGTGTTTTAGGGGTCTTGTTAAGGAAGTCAGATCCTAGGGCCATTATGGTGAAGAGTTGGGTGTACTTTTTCCTCTGTTAGGTGCAAGGTCTCTATTCTAGTGCCTAAGTCTTTGATCTACTCAGAGTTGAATTTTGAGCAGGGTGAGAGATAGGAATTTAATTTTGCTATATATGGATTTCCAGTTTTCCCAGCACCATTTGTTGAAGAGGCTATCTTTGCTCCAATGTTTTTTATGGTACATTTGACTAGTATGAGATAACTGTACTTAAGTGGGTTCATCTCTGTATCTTCTTTTCTTTACCATTGGTCTACATATTTTTTTTTTTTTTTTTGTTCCAATACCATGTCATTTTAGTTGCTATGGCTCTGTAGTATAATGTAAGTTCTGGTATTGTGATGCCTCCTCTTTACACTAAAATTTCCTGCTAAATTTCCTGTTTCCTGCTAAGAAGTGCTTTGGTTATTCTGGGTCTCTTATTTTTCCAAATGCAGTTCATGATTGCTTTTTCTAATTCTATGAAGAATGTCATTGGGATTTTAATAGGAATTTTATGAAATCCCTTTAATGCTTTCGGTAGTATGGCCATTTTGACATTGTTAATTCTGCCTATCTAAGAGCATGGGAAATCTTTCCATCTCCTAAGGTCTTTTTAAATTTCTTTCTTTAGTGTCCTGTAGTTTTCATTATAGAGGTCTTTCACATCTTTTGTTAGATTTATTCCCAAATTTTTCTTTTGAGGCTATTGTGAATGTGGTAGTTTTCTAATTTCTCTTTTAGTGCACTCATCACTGATATATAGGGATGCATTTGATTTGGGGGTATTAATTTTCTATTCTGCTGCTTTTCTAGAAGTTTTCTAGTGGTATTTGTTTGGATTGTCTAAATATAGAATCATGTTGTTGGCAAGCAGAGATAGTTTGAATTCTTTAATTTCTTTTTTCTAATTTCTCTGACTAGAGTTTCAAGGACTTTGTTGAATAGATGTGATGAATTACATTTATTGATTTCCATATGTTGAACTTAATTTGCATGTCTGGGATGAACTCCCCTTGATCATGGAGCACTATCTTTTTAATATGTTTTTATATGAAATTTGTCAGAATTTTATTGAGAATTTTTACATCTATGTTCATCAGGATATTGGTCTGAAGTTTTCTTTCATTTTGGTCTTAGGGTGATACTAGCTTCATAGAATGAGTTTGTAAGGGGTCCCTCCTTTTCTATTTCATGGAATAAATTGAGGAGTATTGGTGTTAATTATTCTTTGAAGGTCTTGTAGAACTTGGCTGCAAATCTGTCTGTCCCTGGGCTTTTCTTAATTGGTAGGCTTTTGATGGTGTCTTCTATTTCATTGCTTGAATTTGATCTGATTATAGTGTGTATGTCCTCCCAATTCAGTTTTGGTAGGTTGAATGTCTCTAGAAATATGTTGATGTCTTCAGAATTTTCTATTTTATTAGAATATAAATTTTCAAAATAGTTTCTGATTATTTTCAGTAGTGTCTGTCATTATATTTTTTTCATCATGAATTTTATTAATTTGAGAGTTCTCTCCCTTTCTCTTCATTAGCATGGCTAAGGGTTTATTAATTTTAATTATTTTTTTCAAAGAACCAACTTTTTTTCAATTATTTCTTTGTTTTAATTTCAATTTCATTGGTTTCAGCCTGATTTTAATTATTTCCTGTCTTCTGCTGTTGGTGTTGATTTTATATTCTTTTTCTAGGGCTTTGAGATGTAATGCTAAGGCATTTATTTGTTGACTTCTATCATTATATCTTAATGAATTAATTTTTATTTTTGATGATTGTCATTCTGACTGAAGTGTGATATAAAATTTTAGTGTAGTTGTGACTTACATTGCCTCATTGCTCAGGATGTTGAACTTTTTCTCCATCTATTTGTGGGCCATTGTATTTCTACTTTTCAGAAATATCTGTTTAGATTACTAGCCATATATTGTTTGGGTGTGTTCTGTTTTTAAGTTTTGTGGTTCCTTTTAGATTCTGGATGTTAATCCCCTGTGAAAAGAGATAGCAGACAAAGATTTTCTCCTACTCTGTAGATTTACACTTTATGCTCTTGTTTCTATAGTTGTAAAAAATATTTTAAATTTAATGCCATCCCAATTTTCCATTCTTGGTTTTAACTCTTGAGTTTTAGCAGACTTATTAAGGAAGTCAGTGCTTGAATCAATCTCTTGGAGCATTGACATGTTCTCTTCTACCAGTATTACAGTTTGGATATTTGGTATCCCCCAAAAACTCATGTTTGAGACAATGCAAGAATGTTCAGAGCTGAAATGATTAGGTTATGAGAGATATAACTTAATCAGTGGGTTAGTTCACTTGAATGGGTTAACTGGGTAGCATACTACTTAGGTACCGTGCAGCAGAGGAAATTCTCACTGGAAGTCTGCCTGTGGGATTTATATGTTGTCTCTTAGTGACTGGAGCTCTCTGCTTTCCTCTGCCATATCCTTCTATCATGGTGTTCTAACTCATTTTGAACCCTTAACAATGGAGTCAGCCAACTGTAGACTGAACCTCTGAAACATGAGTCAAAATAAATTTTCCTCTTCTATGTTGTTCTTGTCAGACCTTTTGGTCACAGCAACAAAAAGCTGAGTGTAACAGTTTCAGGGTTTCTGATCTAATTCCTAGTTCTTTGATCCACTTGTAGTTGTTTTTTGTGCACAGTGAGAGACAGGAGTCTAGTTTTGTTCTTCTGTATATAGATATCCATTTTTCACAGCACCATTTATTAAAAAGGCTATCTTTACTCAAACATATATATTTGGCACCTTTGTCAGAAGCAGATACGTTTATCTATGCAGATTTGTATCAGTGTCTCTTATTCTATCCCACTAGTCTTCATGTCTGTTTTATGTCAATACCATACTGTTTATTACTATATCTCTGTAGTATAATTTGAGATCAGGTATCCTGATATCTCTAGTATTTCTTTTATTGCTCAGGATTACTTTGGATATTCTGAGTAGTTTATTCTCCCATATGAATTTTAGTACATTATTTTCTGGTTCTTTGAAAAATGTCATTGGTATTTCAATGGGAATTGCTTTGAAGCTGTATATTGGTTTTGGTAATATATCCATTTTTGGCACTAACATTTCTGCATATCCATGAACATGAGAAGTCTTTCAATATTCTAATGCCTTTATTTTTTTCTTCAGCATTCTATAAATTTCATTAAAAACATCTTTCACCTCCTTAATTTAATTTATTCCAAATTATGTTATATTAGTTTTTAGTTATTCTGAATGGAATTATTTTTTCTATTTCTTTCTCAAAAAACTCATTATTGGATTATAGGAAAGTATTGATATTTGTGTGTTGATCTTATTCCTTGATAGTTGGCTTAATATGTTTATCAGTTCTAGAGTTCTTCTTGTGGAGGTTTTTGAGCAGTTTAAACATAGAATCATAACTTCTGCAGAGATAGTTTGAATTCTTTTCATATTGTATTCCTTTAATTTCTTCTTCTTGTGTGTTTTCTCTGATTAGAATTTAAAGAACTGTATCTTATAGAAGTGCTGAGAGAAGACATTGTTATATTCTTGATTTGAGAAGAAATACTTTTAGTTTTTCTCCAGTCACTATGATGTTGACTTAGATGGCAAGGATATGGGTGAGGAAGTATACTTACAGATTTTTTGGGGGAATACAAATTAGTTCAACCACTTTGGAAGGCAGTATTGAGATTCCTCAAAAGACTAGGAATGAAACCACCCTATGATCTAGCTATCCCACTCCTAGGTATTTATCCAAATGATCTAAAATCACCATGCTCTAGTAATACATGCATGCCAATGTTTATAGCAGTGCAGTTTACAATAGACAGGTTTTAAAACCAAGATGCCTCAACAGATTATTGGATAAATAGAATGTGGTACATAATTCCAATGTCATTTTGCTCAGAAATAAAGAAGAATAAAATCATGTCCTTTGTGGATAAATGCTTGGAACTGGAGAACATAAAATAAAATTAAGTCAAACCTGAAAAATCCGGGGTCAAATGTTTTCTCTCTTATGTTGAAACTAGAGAGAGATGGGAAAAAAATTAGTAAAAAAGTGGGAGTGTATTAGTCAGAATTCTCTAGAGAGAACCAACAGGAGGTATGATTATAAAAAGGGGAGTTATGAGATTGATTTACACAACCAGAAGCTGGATAGTCCACAATGGTCATTTGCAGGCTAAAGAGCTGAAGGAACCAGAATCTGTATACTCCAAGGTACAATAGCCTCAGAACAAAAGGAATCAACAGTGATGCCCCATCCTATATGAAAGCAGAGTCCTCTTTGGAAAAGTAAAAGTGGGAGAGTTTAATATTCTCAGGTAGTCTCAGCAGAAATCAAAAACCCATTCAAGAGAATCAAGCTTGAATCTGCTGCAGCTTACTGTTTCTTCTAATTTTTATTCCATCCAAGCCTCCAACCTATTGGATGGTGCTGTCCTTGCTTTGGGAGGGTATCCACTTCAATTTGCTACCCTACATGCCAGTCATTCCTTGACACACCCTCAACTAACACACCCAGAAACTTCTTAATCTTTGGCATATCTTAACCCAATCAAGTTGACAATTCAAATTCACCATTATAGGGGGGTTTCATAAAAATAGAAATAAAATCTAGAGTAGAGAAAGATTAAGAGGAAGGGAGAAAGAGAGATCATGGGGAATAGGGGAAATACTAGGGAATGAAATCTACCAAGAGGCGATATGTCCAAATATATGATATATGTACAAATATGTCATAATTAATCATATATATATAAATTTTAACTTTATATATAATTTCAATAGTAATAATAGTGGTATCAGTAGAGTAGAACAAGCAGATCAGGGGAGAGGGGGGAGTAGGAAAAGGAGCATTACAGGGGGATGAGTCTGATTAAATTATGTGGATATAAGAATATGGGCATAATAAATCTTACTGCTGTATGATTATAATGCACCAATAAAAATAAATGAGAAGATAAATTTATACTTAATTTCATAAGGGAATTGTACAGCTATTTCTATGAATGCTGAATGTTGTCCCAGTTTATCATCTGCTTCCATTGTACCAACTTGGCTGCTGAAGATGGCACAGGAGAGCAGTGAAGGATGACATAGGCTGCTCATTGTATAGTCAGCAATCCATTGTATTCTGTACCTCCACAATGGTTTTTGACCATTCTGCAAATGGATGAGCTTGAAGGATAAATTGTGATCAGTGTTAAAACTGGCAAATCTTGATTATTCAATAAAACATAAATAATAAGATCATTCAGAGTGAGAATAGGACCATTCTGTGGCCCATCTCTAAGTTTATAATACCATATTTCTTACCCCAGGGGTTACTTGATTTTGGTGTTACAGATCTTATTGAAGTGACAGATTGTCCCTCGATGATTAAAAGACAGGCCTTAGTAATATATATATTTTTTAATTTCTATGTCTTGTTCTAGTGTCTTTGCCCATGGGCCTAGGAAACCACAGCATAAAGGCCCTATTTGCCATTTCTATGGCAAGTAGAACATATGGGTCCCCTGTGGCAGGTCTGTGGCAGCAGTAGAGGCAGCAGCAGCAGCAAGTGTGTTACTATTTGTGGAGTGAAGGTGTCCTTCTTAATTAAAATCATCATTTGAATCCAGATGGATTTATCAGGTACTTATATCAATACCATGCATGTTCTGGTAGCAGTTCTATATTCAGAGATTAATGTCTTTTCCTGGAAGCCACCTCAGAAGTAAGAAAAACTGTGATGGAATTAGAGAATATCTTGCTAAGTGAAATAAGCCAAGCCCAAAAAACCAAAGGCCGAATGTTTTCCCTGATAAATGGAGAATGATAATAATGGGGAAGGGGGTGGGGAGTGAGAGAATAGTGGGGGACTCTAGAATATGTAGAAGGAAATGAGAGGGAGGGAGTATGAAAAATGGTGGAATGAGACACACAACATTACCCTATGTACATGTATGGTTACATGAATGCTATGAATCTACATTGTGTACAACCATAGAAATGAAATGATGTACCCCATTTGTGTACAATGAATCAAATTGTAGTGTGTAAAAAATTAAAAAATAAATTAAAAAAATGTTTTAAACTGTGATATGTTACATTGGAGTTCTATTTCAACCTGCTTGCTATTTTCCTGTGTACCCTCTAATGATATCCCTGTCAGATCTCACACGGTATTTACCTATAAGTCAATGTCATTTCCTGGTATCTGACCTGACCTTGCATATGATTTTTCACCAACCTTGGTCAAATTCATAGAACAATAATCACAACTTTGGTCATCTGGCCTTTTTTATTGATTCCTACCCTTCATCTATGTTTTATTTCTGCCTTTGAGCTTTTATGACTGGCTTTTAAGTTAACAATGTGCTTTTTATATACTTTTCCTTGTAAAATTGTAGGTATTTTTACTTCAAAAATTCAAATGTGATATTTGTATTATTTATAGTTGGATAGATCCTGAAGATTTACTTTAATTTGGTAAGTCATCTTTATTGCCATGTTAGTTACTAATATTTTCTTTGGAATTCTTCCGAAAGATTCCCTTCTTTTTGCTTTTTTTTTTTTTTTTTTCTTTTTCTGAATCAGCTTCTGTGTCTGTATCCCCTGTTAGTTCATGGATAGACTCTAAACAGAGAATGAAAGTAGACTTCTTACACCCCATAATTTGCCCTCATTTAAAACCAATTTCTGTAGCTATGATTCATGTACTTATTTCAATTTCTCACATTCTTTGCATTTCTGTGGCCAATCTATTAGTTCAGATCCTTAGAATGCTTCACATACTTATTTCAGGGACTTTTATCTCACAACCTTCAACATTTCTTCTTTCTCTTGCATCTAATCACTTCTTTCCACTTAGTGGTAACCAAAGATATAAGAGGTGATCAAGTGATGTTTGGTAAACTGAACCAAACTTCCATTCTATTTAAAATCTTCATTTTATATCTATGATATGATGTTTTTAAACTGTACTCTCCAGTATTTTGGTATATATTTTGTTTTGTGATAGTATGAGGATCATACTGATTTGAAATTCACTTACAGATATAATATCCAATCCCATGCTTATCTATGTGTCTCAAGATTTTTGACTTCTAAAAGCACAGCAGAAAGGGTTCCTCTTCAATTACACTCATGTAGCTTTGTATGGTTTTGATTAGTTTGTTTTTTTTTGTCCTCTTGAGATAATTGGAAAAAAAAAAGAAAAGAAAAATTTCTAATCGTCTAAGAAATAAATCTCAGATTGGTCTCAAAGGGGGAAAGAGCAGATGTGTATAAGATATCAACAAAAGAAAGTAAGAAAGGAAACCAGCAGGATAAATCAAGTTTATTTTAAAAGATACAGATAAATACAATTTTCTCATACTAGACAAAGGGGCCAAAAATATGCAAGGAGACTTGGAAATCCATATGCAACAGAATGAAACTAAACCATATCTCTCACCATGCACAAAACTAAACTCAAAATGGATTAAGGACCTTGGAATCAGACCAGAGACCCTGCAGATTATAGAAGAAAAAGTAGGTCCAGATCTTCAACATGTCGGCTTAGGACCAGACTTCCTCAACAGGACTCCCATAGCACAAGAAATAAAAGCAAGAATCAATAACTGGGATAGATTCAAACTAAAAAGCTTTCTCTCAGCAAAGGAAACTATCAGCAATGCAAAGAAAGAGCCTACAGATTGGGAGAAAATCTTTGCCACTCATACTTCAGATAGAGCACTAATCTCCAAAATCTATAAAGAACTCAACAAACTCTACACCAAGAATACAAATAACCCCATCGACAAATGGGCTAAGGAAATGAATAGACACTTCACAGAAGAAGATCTACAAGCAATCAACAAACATATGGAAAAATGTTCAACATCTCTAGTAATAAGAGAAATGCAAATCAAAACCACCCTAAGATTCCATCTCACCCCAATTAGAATGGCGATTATCAAAAATACGAGCAACAACAGGCGTTGGTGAGGATGTGGGGAGAAAGGTACACTCATACATTGCTGGTGGGGCTGCAAATTAGTGCAGCCACTCTGGAAAGCAGTGTGGAGATTCCTTAGAAAACTTGGAATGGAACCACCATTTGACCCAGCTATCCCACTACTTGGCCTATACCCAAAGGACTTAAAATCAGCATACTACAGACATACAGCCACATGAATGTTCATAGCTGCTCAATTCACAATAGCCAGATTGTGGAACCAAGCTACATGCCTTTCAATTGATGAATGGATAAAGAAACTGTGGTATATATATACAATGGAATATTACTCAGCCATAATGATAAAATTATGGCATTTGTAGCAAATTGATGAAATTGGAGAATATCATGCTAAGTGAGATAAGCCGATCTCCAAAAGCCAAAGGATGAATGATCTCGCTGATAAGTGGATGATGACACATAATGGGGGGTGAGAGGGGTTAGTTTTAGGGTTAGACTTAGGGTTAGGGAGGGGGGCAAGAATGGAGGAAGGAAGAACTATATAGAGGGAAAAGAGGGGTGGGAGGGGTTCGGGGAAGGGAAAAATAACATAATGAATCAAACGACATTACCCTATGTAAATTTATGATTACACAAATAGTACACCTTTACTCCATGTACAAACAGAGAAACAACATGTATCCCATTTGTTTACAATAAAAAAAAATACAAATCCATATAATTGAGCAATAAATCATTACACACAGGTGACTTATATAGCCTAGAGAGATTCATTCAAGATAACTTATGAATTTTAAGTTGTTTAGCATTGTTCATTAATGAGTAGATGGGGAAAATATGCTAAAGCACAATGGAATATTTCAAAATTCCTAGAATATAGAAAAAGGTTTTCTTTTAACCTCTTTTCTAAAAGTCATTGAAAGTGGTTTGCAATTAGGAAACCATCTACATGAGGACATTAGGCCGATCACATAATCACATCGGCAAGTGACAGAACAATACATGTATTTTGAAAATGTGATACATATATTTGTATATGCATGCACATGTGCACCTGTATAGACATATATTCCTTCCTACATTCATTTATACACACACATCTATATTATAGGAAATTCAGCAAGTTCTCTAGAGTCTGTTTGATATCTTCCTAGGTTGTTTTCCAAGTTCTTGAAACAATGATATACTGAAGTAACAGTGCCAATAAAATCTGTAAAATGACTAAGTCAACCTATTTGCCATCTGCTATAAACATCTTTGTTACAAATATGGTAAAGAAAGTATCATAAGAATAAAATGAATTAATGATCTTTTGTTGATGAATATAGGTAAGATTAATGTGGAAATTCATGACACACTGCATCCAAAATTTAGAATAGCACAGTTCATGAAGGTAGTTCATGCAGTAATATTTGTAGTGATACTTTTTTACATTTTGAAAAACCATAGAACAATAGCAAAGAAAAAAATAGTTTCAGTAATATAGTTGTGTGGAATGATAACTACAGTACCAGATGAAATAAAGTTATGAATAAAATTATTACAAATATTATACTTGATGTAACATTAATTATAAATGTCAAATATAAATACACTAAAATATTAATACATTAATATAAAAGCATTAAATCATTCTACCTTAAAGATTTAGGGCAATTATATGTGTATGATATTAAGAAATAAGAGTAATATAATAAATACTGTTAATATGATGTTGATATTAGTCTAACAAAATAAATTATATTAAATATAATATATAATTAAATGGTGCTTTCAAATTAATTTTTCATATTAATTAGCACATATTTATTTTTTATTTTTAGAAATATATAAGTAAAAACCACCAATAAATTTTAAAAATATTAAGTGATATGATTGTAGAAATCCATACTTATAAAACTGAAAACCTTTTTCTTGTCAGTTTTCTCTGGTGTTTCTTTGCTTAACAGCTTAAGATGGAATTACTTAAGGTTCATTCCTTGATCGTCTTCTCTTTTCCTTTTCTCTCCTCTTGCAGCTTCACTAGTTACATGGCATTAATATCATTTGAAGACACAAAAGTCATATATCAAAGTCCTTAATCAATCTTTTATGTGTTCCAGGTTGCTATATTTGACTTCATGCTGGAGGACTAGAGGAACCAATAGATGCTCAGTACATGAAGCTGGAGTCTTAAAATAAGAGGCATCAATGACCCAGCCCCAGTCTTGAGAGTTGGAATCCATAAAGTTCCTAGAGAACAGCCACAAGGGTTCAGGCTGGAAGAGTGAAGAAGTTGGAATCCAGTGCATGAGTGATGGCCATAGTACTAGATTTACCCACTCAGAAAGAATCCCGCTGACTCCACTGAAGCTTCCTCCTCCTCCTTTTTGCTCCTTCTGGGCCCCAGCATCTTGGACACTGCTGCCCACATTCAGGTCAGGTCTCCCCTCTCAGTTTGCTGTTCCACACACTATTGTCTTTGGGTACACCCTCATAGACACATCAGAAGTCTCCTAGGCCTAGACTTCTCCCAAACCATTCTAGGTGACAATAATGATTAACCACCACATTTGACTCTTCACCATACCTGGCATTTTTGTCCTAGATATTCTTTCACCTTCTTCCGTGTTTCAATGGTGCCAACTTTATTTTCCTTTAAAAACTGCAATTTCTATAAGTCCAGGGATTTAAAATGATGTCTGGCTGTGGTGGTGAGGTAGTAAATTTATTAAATGAACAAAGGATTCTCAAAAGAAAATAAGCCTTTTGAAAAGTACCTAAAAATATAATGTTTCTCATTTTCTTGACAGAAACATTAGGGTAAATGTTTGTTTCAAGTAAGCCTAAAAGTGTTTTAAATTAAAAATATAGCCATAAATTTAAGTGAGATATATTGATGTATGTAGTCATATAATTACACATAGACTTAAGAGTATGTAAATATGTATGCTTGAAATTATAAAGTAACACAAAACATCAAAAGCATAGAGTTGCATAGAGTGTTCAATAGATAAAAACATATAGGTATATATGTAACAAAAACTATGTAGTTACCCAAAATATCATATAGCAAGTTTATCTGGTGTTTTGGAATGTAAGTACTTTAGGATTTTCTTCTCTAGTTGCATTAATTGTCACATGCTGCACGCTCCTAAGTAGAGTAGCAACACAAAATGTTTTCTTCTGAACTGGGAATTTACTACTCACAAAGTTGGTTTCTTCCCCCAATGGATGCATTAAATCATATCATCTCCCACACGCTAAAAATAGTAACTATAGCAGTGTAATAGTAATGAAAATAACTGCTCATTCTTACCAATATGCCAAAAACAAAAATAGAATTTGGGTTTTAGATGAGCCTGTTGCAAGGAATTACACTCTGTATTAACCAGGGTTTTCTAGAAGAACACTGGGGTGCCTTTCTTGCTGCCTTCTGAGCCGGTGGCTGTGTGGGAGGTGTGTGATGCTCCCTGACAGCTGAGGGCCACAGACCCTGCATGAAATCTCAGCTGCAGAAAATCCCTGCCCTGCAGGCCCAGCAGGCTGTGGTGACTGAGCAGAGACTTCCCCTCGCCTCCCTTCCCTAATTTAAGCAAATTCATTTCACTTTCCTCAGTTAAAACTTCAGAGCCCCTGTGTGATGGTGGTGTAAGCCTCTAATTCCAGTGGACTTGGCTCAAGAGGCTGAGCCAGGAGGATGGCAAATTTAATGTCAGTCTGGGCAATTTAGTGAGGCCCTAAGCAGTTTAGTGAGACCCTGTCTCAAAATTGAAGTAGATGCATAAATGAAAAGGGCTGAGGATGTGGGTCAGTGGTTAAATGTCCCTGGGTTCAATATCCAGGACCCAAACCAAACAACCACACACACACACACACACACACACACACACACACCAATAAAATGGGCAGCTGTGGTATCCCAACTGTCCCTTGCTTTAAAAACTTGTTTGGGGGCTTTCCCAGCATCATACATTGCAGGCTTGTGCTGAGTTATTTCTAGGAACTTACAACTTGAGTTACTACTAACTGACATTATTCAACTCCCTGCTTTACTCCTACCATCCCTTTCCCTACTTTTGGACTCTTCAAAGAATTGCAGGAGGCCTGAAACCCCATGGAAATAAAAAGACTTGGAGACAGAATGGAAAAAAAAAAACAAAAAAAAAAAACTGCTGTTTTTGCTTTGGAGTTTGACTATCTTTTCCCTTTCTGTATTTAATGTTCAAGTAGGTAAGAGATACAACTTGAAAAATTAGCGAAGAATTGGATAATCCCTACTCTGTAATTCCTGCTACAGATCTGCAGGTGAAAACTACAGAACTGAGTATGAAAGTGTTTTTTAATCTGTTCCTTAATTGCATTTTTGAATGTGTTTATTATTTGATTCATAAATGAGACATTTATTTACAATTCATATGCAACTTGAGTAATTTTTAATTTGCTTAAGTGTATGTAGCAATTAGCTTTAAAGCATATGAAGAAAAATAATTAGAACATGAATTTTAAATTGTTTTCTGAATATAGTATGTAACTTCTTTGAATATAACATTGTCTAAATTTAAGTTTTCTTTCCTCCACAAAGGCAGACCTGACTTAGACAAAAGAAATTCAATATGAGGGATGAATAGTCCACAAGACTGTAAGCAACTTTATTCCTCTATGAAATGGAAATAAAAATGATCCTCAGCTTTCTTAGAGATGTTATAAATACTGAGAATAGCTGTTGTTTGGTATTTAGTTAGACACAATACAAATCCCAGGTAGTTCTGGAATGTAAAACTCCTCATACTTGCTTTCATAAAAAACTCACTCTACACACAGCTCCTTGTCATAAAATTTTGGGGCACTACTATTAAGATTTGGTATGTAAAAGAGTTTAGGGAGGATTCGGAGTGACTCCACCAGAGCTACAGGCAGTTGCCAGAGGAGAAGCTGCGCGGCAAGCCGTTTGGACTTAGAGGGACCACTTCTGAACATCAGGGCCTGCCCTGAGGACGAGGAGGAGGAGGAGCGGGCTGCTTGGATTCGGAGTGACTGCACCAGAGCTACAGGCAGTTTCCAGAGGAGGGGCTGCGTGGCGAGCTGTTTGGACTCAGACCACTTCTGAACACCAGGGCCTGCCCGGAGGAGTAGGAGGAGGAGGAGGAGGAGCACGGCAGGGCTTTTGGACTTGCAGTGACTGCATTGGAGCTCCAGGCGGCTGCTCAGAGGAGAAGGAGAGTGGTGAGTTGTTTGGACTTAAAGCGACCGCTCCTGAACACAGGGGGGCTGCCTGGAGGAGAAGCGTGGTGAGTCGCTTGGGCTCCAGTGGCCGCACCAGAGCTCCAGGCGGCTGCCCAGAGGACGTGTGCAGCGGGTCACGTGGATTCAGAGCCACTCAGAGTGACCGCTCCTGAACACCTGGGGGGTTACCTGGAGGAGGAGGAGGAACAGGGAGGGACATTTTGACTCGGAGTGATTGATTGGCCCAGGCTACGGGTAGTCAGTGGGAGGAGGAGGCACGCAGTGAGTTTCTTGGACTCCTAGTGACCGCACCAGAATACTGGGTGGCTGTCTGGAGGAAGAGGCGTGTGGTGGGTCTCTGGGACCCAGAGCTATTATACAGGGCCCCAGGTGGCTGCTCAGAGGAGGGGCTGCATAGCCAGGTGATTAGGTGCAGAGCAGGGTCCCAGGATCTAGGAGGCTTCTTGGTGGAAGAGCCACACAGAGACAGGCTTAGGGGCAGAGCGAAGGTTACAGGCCTGCGGGCAGATTCTCTGAGGAGGGGTAGACTAAGGAGACTCATCTGTGAAGGGTGAGGCTCCCAGGCTCAGGAGGTAGGCCCGGGCCCCTGGGAACTTTGAAGAGGAAGGCAGCCCAGCCCAGGTGGTATCTGTAAATTGAGGGGAACCTCTAGGAGGGAACTGACCAGCGAGACCTCCCCACCGGGTGAGTCTTCCCTGCCGGGTGAGATTTCCCCACAAGGACTGTAACACCAGAGACACAGGCGCAAACAGGCCTTGCCTCAGCCCGCAGCCTAGTTCCCCTTTGGATGACCATTGGTCAACAAGTGGAGACACCTCTGCCCACTAGCAGGGAATATACCCCACCTGAAGGCCACCACTCCTAGAGAGGCAGATTCCTTGTGGAACACCGCATTATCAACTTCCTCCAAGACTTCAGCCTACTGAAGGCTAAGAGGGGATATATATAGAAATCTTCAGGGACATTGTAAGTCAATAGAGGAAATCTGCAATATCTCAGCGGTCCACAAATACCTGAACAATATGAGAAAACAAGGAAAGAAAATGCTGCAAACAAATCTAGATGTTACATCAATAAAACCCAATGACAGCATGAAAGAAGAAATGACAGAAAAGGAGTTCAGATTTTACATAATTAAAATGATCAGGGAAGCAAACGAGGAGATGAAAGAGCAAATGCAGGCATTGAACGATCGCACCAATCAACAGTTAAAAGAGCAAATACAGGAAGCAAAAGATGATTTCAATAAAGAGTTAGAGATATTGAAAAAAAAAAAAACAAACAGAAATCCTTGACATGAAGGAAACAATAAACCAAATTAAGAACTCCATAGAAAGCATATCCAGTAGGATAGAACACCTGGAAGACAGAACCTCAGACATTGAAGACAAAATATTTAACCTTGAAAATAAAGTTGAACAAACAGAGAAGATGGTAAGAAATCATGAACAGAATCTACAAGAACTATGGGATATCATGAAAAGGCCAAATTTAAGAATTATTGGGATTGAGGAAGGCTTAGAGAAACAAACCAAAGGAATGAACAATCTATTCAATGAAATAATATCAGAAAATTTCACAAATCTGAAGAATGAAATGGAAAATCAAGTTCAAGAGGCTTATAGGACTCCAAATACACAAAATTACAACAGACCCACACCAAGGCACATTATAATGAAAATGCCTAACATACAAAAAAAAGACAGAATTTTAAAGGCTGTGAGAGAAAAGAACCAAATTACATTCAGGGGGAAACCAATACGGATATCAGCAGATTTTTCAATCCAGACCCTAAAAGCTAGAAGGGCCTGGAACAACATTTTTCAAGCCCCGAAAGAAAATGGATGCCAACCAAGAATCTTATACCCAGCAAAACTTACCTTCAATTTGACGATGAAATAAAATTCTTCCATGATAAACAAAAGCTAAAAGAATTTACAAAAAGGAAGCCAGCATTACAGAACATTCTCATCAAAATATTCCATGAGGAAGAGATGAAAAACAAAGGAGCAAATCAGCAAAGGGAGGAATTATCCTAAAGGAATTGTCAAATAAAGGAGGAGCCAAGTTGTGTCAAACAAACAAATAAATAAAATTTAAAAAATGAACCAAATGACCGGGAAACCAAATCATATCTCAATAATAACCCTGAATGTTAATGGCCTGAATTCATCAATCAAAAGACATAGACTGGCAGATTGGATTAAAAAGGAAGATCCAACAATATATTGCCTGCAAGAGACTCACCTCATAGAAAAAGATACCCATAGACTAAAGGTGAAAGGATGGGGGGAAAACATACCATGCACATGGACTCAGCAAAAAAGCTGGAGTGTCCATGCTCATTTCAGATAATGTGGACTTCCAGCCAAAGTTAGTCAGAAGGGATAAAGAAGGTCATTTCATACTGCTTAAGGGAAGCATAAATCAGCAACATATAACAATCATAAACATCTATGCCCCAAACAGTGGCTCATCCATGTATGTCAAACAAGTCCTTATCAATTTCAGAAACCAAATAGACCATAACACAATAATACTAGGTGATTTTAACACGCCTCTCTCACCACTGGACAGATCTTCCCCAAAAAAATTAAACAAAGAAACCATAGATCTCAATAACACAATCAATAATTTAGAGTTAATGAACATTTATAGAATAACCATCCAAACAAGAGTGAATACACTTTCTTCTCAGCAGCACATGGATCCTTCTCTAAAATAGACCATATATTATGCCACAAAGCTAATGTTAGCAAATACAAGAAGATAGAGATACTACCATGTATTCTATCAGATCATAATGGATTGAAGTTAGAAATAAATGAAAGAGTAAAACACAGAAACAATTCCAACATCTGGAGATTAAACAATATGCTATTATATGATGAATGGATAACAGAAGATACTAGGAAGGAAATTAAAAAATTCTTAGAAGTAAATGAGAACAAAGAAACATCATATCAAAATCTCTGGGACACTATGAAAGCATTACTTAGAGGGAAATTTATTTCATGGAGCGCATTTAATAAAAGAAGTAAAACTCAACAAATAAAGGACCTAACACTACAGCTCAAAGCCCTAAAAAAAGAACAGACCAGCATCAAAATAGTAGAAGACAGGAAATAGTTAAACTCAGAGCTGAAATCAATGAAATTGAAACAAAAGAAACAATACAAAAAATTGACAAAATAAATAGCTGGTTCTTTGAAGAAATAAACAAAATTGATAAACCTTTAGCCACACTAACAAAGAGAAGACGAGAGAAAACCCAAATCACTAAAATTCGGAATGAACAAGGAAATATCACAACAGACAGGATTGAAATACAAAACATAATTAGAAGCTATTTTGAAAATCTATACTCCAACAAAACAGAAAACCTCGAAGACATCAACAGGTTTCTAGAGACATATGAATTGCCTAAACTGAACGAGGAGGACATACACAATTTAAATAAACCAATTAGAGTACTGAAATAGAAGAAGTCATCAAAAGCCTACCAACAAAGAAAAGTCCGGGACCAGATGGGTTCTCAGCCGAGTTCTACAAAACCTTTAAAGAAGAGCTCATTCCAATACTTCTCAAAGTATTCAATAAAATAGAAGAGGAGGGAACCCTCCCAAACTCATTCTATGAAGCCAATATCACACTGATAACTAAACCAGACAGAGACTCATCAAGGAAAGAAAATTTCAGATCAATATCCTTAATGAACATCGACGCAAAAATTCTCAACAAAATTTTAGCAAATCGCATACAAAAACATATTAAAAAGATAGTGCACCATGATCAAGTGGGTTTCATCCAAGGGATGCAAGGTTGGTTCAACATCAAGAAATCAATAAATGTCATTCACCATGTCAATAGACTTAAAGTCAAGAATCACATGATTATTTCAATAGATGCAGAAAAAGCATTTGATAAAATACAGCACCCCTTCATGATCAAAACACTAGAAAAAATAGGGATAGTGGGAACATTCCTTAACATTGTAAAGGCCATTTATGCTAAGCTCATGGCTAATATCATTCTAGATGGTGAAAAACTGAAATCATTCCCCCTAAAAACTGGAACAAGGCAGGGATGCCCTCTTTCACCACTTCTATTCAACATTGTTCTTGAGAATCTAGCCAGAGCAATTAGACAAACCAAAGAAATTAAAGGGATACGAATTGGAAAAGAAGAACTCAAACTATCCCTGTTCGCTGATGACATGATTATATATTTAGAGGAACCTGGAAATTCCACCAGAAAACTCTTAGAACTCATAAGTGAATTCAGTAAAGTAGCAGGTTACAAGATCAATGCTCATAAATCCAATGCATTTTTATACATAAGTGATGAATCTTCAGAAAGAGAAATTAGGGAAACTATTCCATTCACAATAGCATCGAAAAAAATAAAATACTTGGGAATCAATCTCACAAAAGAGGTGAAAGACCTCTACAATGAGAACTATACAACACTAAAGAAAGAAATTAAAGAACACCTTAGAAGATGGGAAGATCTTCCATGTTCTTGGGTAGGAAGAATTAATATTGTCAAAATGGCCATACTACCTAAAATGCTATACAAATTCAATGCAATTCCAATTAAATCCCAATGACGTACCTTACAGAAATAGAGCAAGCAATTATGAAATTCATCTGGAAGAATAAGAAACCCAGAATAGCTAAAGCAATCCTTAGCAGGAAGAGTGAAACAGGGGGTATTGCAATACCACATCTTCAACTCTAGTACAAAGCAATAGTAACAAAAACAGCATGGTATTGGTACCAAAATAGAAAGGTAGATCAATGGTACAGAATAGACGACACGGACACAAACCCAAATAAATACAATTTTCTCATACTAGACAAAGGGGCCAAAAATATGCAATGGAGAAAAATAGCCTCTTCAACAAATGGTGCTGGGAGAATTGGAAATCCATATGCAACAGAATGAAACTAAACCCATATCTCTCACCCTGCACAAAACTCAACTCAAAATGGATTAAGGACCTTGGAATCAGACCAGAGACCCTGCAGATTATAAAAGAAAAAGTAGGTCCAGATCTTCAACATGTCGGCTTAGGACCAGACTTCCTTAACGGGACTCCCATAGCACAAGAAATAAAAGCAAGGATCAATATCTGGGATAGATTCAAACTAAAAAGCTTTCTCTCAGCAAAGGAAACTATCAGCAATGCAAAGAAAGAGCCTACAGAGTGGGAGAATATCTTTGTCAATCATACTTCAAATAGAGCACTAATCTCCAAAATCTATAAAGAACTCAAAAAACTCTACACCAAGAATACAAATAACCCCATCGACAAATGGGCTAAGGAAATGAATAGACACTTCACAGAAGAAGATGTACATGCAATCAACAAACATATGGAAAAATGTTCAACATCTCTAGTAATAAGAGAAATGCAAATCAAAACCACCCTAAGATGCCATCTCACCCCAATTAGAATGGCGATTATCAAAAATACAAGCAACAGGTGTTGGCGAGGATGTGGGGAGAAAGGTACACTCATCCATTGCTGGTGGGGCTGCAAATTAGTGCAGCCACTCTGGAAAGCAGTGTGGAGATTCCTTAGAAAACTTGGAATGGACCCTCCTTTTGACCCAGCTATCCCACTCCTTGGCCTATACCCAAAGGACTTAAAATCAGCATACTACAGAGATACAGCCACATCAATGTTCATAGCTGCTCAATTCACCATAGCCCGATGTGGAACCTACCTAGATGTCCTTCAGTTGATGAACGGATAAAGAAACTGTGGTATATATATACAATGGAATATTATTCAGCCATAAAGAATGATAAAATTATGGCATTTGCAGGCAAATGGATGAAATTGGAGAATATCATGCTAAGTGAGATAAGCCAATCTCAAAAAGCCAAAGGAAGAATGATATCACTTATAAGTGGATGATGACATATAATGGGGGGAGGGAATGGTTAGTGTTAGGGTTAAAGTTAGCGTTAGGGAGGGGGGAAAGTATGAAGGAAGGAAGCTCTGTATAGAAGGAAAAGAGGGGTGGGAGGGGTGGGGGAAGGGAAAAAATAACAGAATGAATCAAACAACATTACTCTATGTAAATTTATGATTACACAAATGGTATGACTTTATGCCATGTACAAACAGAGAAACAACAGGTATCCCATTTGTTTAAAATAAAATAAAATAAATAAATTAATAAATAAATAAAAAAGAGTTTAGGGAATCTGTGGGTTCAGAGGTAAGGAGTGAAATGAAATTCAGGAATCGTAGGTTACATGATGCATAACCCTAATCTCTGGGGCACAAGCTTTTTCACTTAGAAAAATCAGACATTAAAGCAGATAATTTTTTTTTTTTTTTATCAGAGAACTCAAAGATTCTTCTCCCCACTCCTTTTTGTTGTTTTTGGTGCACTGTAGTTGTTCATGATGGTGACATTTGTTGTGGCAATTTTGTGCATGCACAGAATGTGGCCAATATCATTCCCCTCTATTTCCTCTTCCCCTCCTCTCTCACCCCTCTGTGGTCCCTTTCCTCTGCTCCACTGGTCTTTCTTTAATTTTCAAGGGAACCCAACCACATCTTTCTTTTCCTTTTTCCTCTCTGGCTTCCATGTATAGAAAACATGCAGCTCTACATTTTGAGTTTGGTTGCTTCGAATTGACATGATGGTTTCAAGTTCTGTCCTTTTCCTACGAATTACATGATTTCATATTTTTTAATGGCTGTATAAAACTCTTTTGTGTGTACATACCACAATTTCCTTAACTGTTATCTGTTGATGGACACCCCGGCTGGTTCCATAGTTTGACAGTTGTGTATTTGCATGTGCCACTGTCATCTGATAACTTTAATTCTTCGGGATAGACATCAAAGAGTGGTAAAGCTGAGCCAGATGATGCTAAGGACTGTGATTATATGACTCAGTAAGTGGGGAACAAGTACTTTCATGGGATATGTCTTTTCTCTCACTGAGAAAATTTCCATTTTGATTTTCTAGAGAATTTCTAAACTTCTGAAACTATATAAATGAAAATAGATCGACATTAACAAACTGTTAAATGAACTACATCTAGGTAAATTACTATTGGTTTTCCTCACCTAATTTAGAATGAATTGGTTTGAAATGTTTGTAATAAGAACATGAAAGGTTTTATTTTTGGAAAGGTTGTAGATTCAAGCAATTTTATGGACTCAAATTAGTTTTGAAGAGTAAAAAGTGTTTTACATATTTAAAGTCTTACTTAGATAAGATGTGGGGTAGAAACATGATCAAAGAGATGAGAGTACATAATGTTTGGTTACCAGTGAGGCAATGGAAAAACTAAATTCAATCTCTAAGTCAGGTAACATGCAGGTGTTTGTCTATGGAAAATCAATGCCAGTGGATTTAAGACACAGCAGTTCTAGCAGGAAAAATTTTTAAAAAAAATTTAAAAAGAGTTTTTAGTGTAAATTTAAGCCATAGGATATACACACTAAAAAGGCAAATCAAATGCTAAACTTGGAATTTAGAAACCAGGAATGTCAGAAGATTCTCTTTGGTATACCAAAAAAGAGACTGATTGTGTCACCGCCCGCAGCAACAATTGTGTGGGTATTTATCGGAGGTGGACTGGAAATAAACTACTTCTATTCCTGTGCTGCTTCCTTGCTTGTTTGCTTATTCCCTAGCTTATTGAGGAAAAAGAGCTTGCTTGATTTTAGAGAAAGAGAGGCTTTGAGAGAAAGATAGGCTTTGCTTATAGAGAAAGTTTTAGAGAAAGAGAGGCTTCTATGCTTATCAGAGATCTATTTTTTCTTAGAGTTGTGTCCCCCATCCTGTGAACTAGGTGCTATCTATCTGAGGGCTAGCTGCTTCTTCTCTCCACTAGCTGCTGCTGATTACTGCTGCTAATTGCCTTCCTCCTACTGCCCGCTTATATTCCCTCCAGGAGGAGGAGGGCAGGGCCATGCCAGTTGAGATCAGGTGAGGAGCCAGCTGCCCTATCACAGCAAAGGTCAAAATGAGCAGGCACAAGCAGGAGCACTTGGGAACACCTGTGCATACATTTTGTGCATGGACTTAATTGAGTATGGCTGATGATAAATCACCTGGGTGTGCTTATGTTAATCAACCTCCTCACTGCTGATGTGATCAAAACAACCTCCGGCTGGCCATCAGGCGCCATCCCAGTGCAGCCCACATGGCGCAGCCCCCAACAGGATTGGGCATAGTCAAACCAATTACATATATTCATAAATATATATATATATATATATATATATTATGGACATGATAATATGAGGAAGTAACAAAGAAAGCATTCTGATAAATTTAATACCAAATAAATTTCAGGATTAAACACTGTACAGTTATAGTTTTCTACATGTTTTGATGAAACTTAAATTCTGGCATGTATTTCTTTCCATTTTTTTAAAGTAGAAATAGAGGTATTTGTTAATTTTTTTTAAACTATGAAAACCCTTACCCAGGGAAGGTACCAAAAAAATAAGCATTTTTGTATTCTGAAATTGGTGTCCTAGTGCTGGGAAGGGATGTTAGGAGTACAGTAGGGACCTCAATAACAAGACCATTAGGATAGTACTCTTATGATCATGATCATACTTTAAGGGGAAGAAAGTGTGATAATAGGACTGGAAAGTAAAAGAAAAGATCAACAGACTTTGAGAACAGTCATAAAGAAACTGAGAAAAGTCATATTGTTTCTTGAAATTTGGAGCTAATAGATAAATTCTCAAACTAGTATTTGGGTTATTTGTTTGATTAATATTCCAGAAAGTAACCTCCAAGTTCATATCTTCTGCTGCATCCTGTTCCCAGACTTGAGTCACCAAATTCATATTGCTGAGATACTAATTATATCTGGTAGAAATAGAAGGAAAGGATATTGCAAGATATTTTGGTTAAATTCTCATTTGAAGAAAAGATAATATTTTCTTGCTGCATACTCTGTACATCTAATTGAGATGGTGGTAAAAGGATAAAATTGGCTCTCACACCCTGCAATAGATAGACCTTTTTAAGCTAAGGTTGCAATGAGTGTCTTTACATTTTATTGTCTCTTCAAAGTTCTATTTATGTTTAGCTACTAACTTAAGAAGACTAGTCATTTAAAACAAGGTTTACAGTTTTAAGAGAAAAAATAACAGAGATGAGGTATCAAATGGGACATCTTTTGAGAGTATAAGTAAATGTAAGAACAATGTAGACTATTAAAGAGTTTTGCTGTCTGAACTTTAAGGTTTTACAAGTAACTCTGATAAGACATACTATTCATCTGTGTATTTTCCTGATATTCTTAATGTGTACTACAAAGATAAAGTACTTCATAGATTTCTCTTATATTGACTCTAAGTTGTATCTATTAGTACCTTCAAAGATCTGCCACACCAGGATATTAGTAGTCATTTAGTGAAAGTGAGACAGTTCTCTAATATTCCTAATGCAATATTCAGTTTCAGACTCTCCTACACAAAAGTTGCTATTATCAGTTAATCATTAAATGTAGCACTTCTGTTCTGTTTTAGTTATAAATGCCTTAGGAATAAAAATATTTAAAATTCTTTTTTGTTTCAAAATACAGTGAGTTCTGAAACACATCATAGATTTAAATGATTTTTGTCTCTAGTTTTAGCCCCTTATTTGGCATTTGGCCCTTCTTGTAGTCTTCCCTTCATCTAACATCACTGTAGAGTCAGCCCATTTTATTAATGTTAAAAAAAAGTTGCGGGAGGCCATTGTTTTAGAATGAGCTCCTGGACTTGGCCCCAGTTGATAAGACAAAATTAAAATGGAGCCAATCATGTTAAATGCTGAATCATCAGACTGAAGCATCAAGGAAGCAGAAAATCCCAAACAGACAAATTGTTCCCAGAAAGAAGTAATTCCAGTTTGTTCGAGCCAGTGTAATAAGAAAATCTCCTATGGTTTAAACTTTATAAAATGGCAATCTGAAACAACTTGTTCAACAATCAAATAGGATCTTTTTTTTTTTTTTTCATTCCTTTTATTTACCTTACAAACCCACTATTCTGCCATTACCTGTTGAGAGGTTTTGTTCTATTGGGTAGAATTGCAACTATCCTGATTGTTGAAATGTACATAATAGCCAACTAGAAATTTAACCAAATTTATTTAGTACTGTCTTTTTACTGAATAAGTTTTGGTGTATTTTTATTGGAATGAAGTGTTTGAAAATCAAGATTTGCCTGATAAGTATACTCATGGATACTAAGATTTCATTTTTTCTGGGCACTAGCTGTCAAAGAACTAGGAAATATGTGTATGAGCAAAAACCCATATGTATAATCATTTTGTATCTATCCATAATTAGATAACCACAGTTCATACTTTTATGTGTGAATTTTTAAGGCATTGGGTACACAGGTTAAACATTATTTCTGTGAGAATATTTTCTGATGATGTTAGCATGTGAATCAGTGGATTCAGGAAAGTAGACTTCTTTTCCTAGTGTTGTTGGACATTATCCAATCCACAGAGGGCCTGAAAAGAGTAAACAAATAAAGATAAAATTATTCTCCTCCTCCCCTTCTTCCACTTCTTCTTCCTTCTTTCTTCTTCCTTCTTTCTCCTCCTTCCTCCTTCCTTCTTCCTTTTCCTGTTTTACTGCTTGAACTGGGACACTTCAAATCATTGACTCTTGCTTTAGAAATGTACATTGGATCCCCAGTGGTACACATTTAAATAATAAGAATGAGTTGTGCTAGAGTATTTCATGGGTTACAAACTTCCAGAAAATTCAGATGACCATGGTACTTCTTAGACCCCATAATTACATGAGCAAATCTCATGTAAATTTATACAGATGATAGAGAGATACATAATACAGTTATTGATAAAGATATATAGATACATATATATGTCTCTCTGTGTACACATATATTTATGTGTTAGCAAGTGTTCTGTCACTATGACCATATATTTGGGTAAAATAACTTAGAGGAATGCTTTATGTATTTTGGTTCTCAGTTTCAGAGGTTTCAAATCATGATCATTTGGACCCATTATTTGGGCCTATGGCAAGGTATGAATCATGGTACAGCAAAGAAGCTCCCTCATGGCAATCAGGGAGAGAGAGATAGAGACAGAGATAGAGATAGAGATTATTGAGAAAAGTAGAATGTGGGGAAGAATACTGAGATTGAGA
The DNA here is from genome assembly GCF_902686455.1 of Sciurus vulgaris. NCBI lineage: Eukaryota > Metazoa > Chordata > Mammalia > Rodentia > Sciuridae > Sciurus > Sciurus vulgaris. The sequence continues at coordinate 75,401,979 of NC_136464.1, read as the reverse complement.
GAGAGGAGCTGGGCAGAAGATATAGGCTTCAAAATCTCACCATCCAGATCTTTGCCCACCAAGTAGGCCCCAACTCAAAGTTTCCCCCTACTTCCAATAGCCCTTAAATTATGCATACTTCAGTAGATCAATCCACCTATAAAGTTAGAGCCCTCATGACGCATTCACCTTCCAAATGCCCCTCCTTTTCTGAACACTGCTGCCTTGAGAAACAAGCCTTGAACACATGAGATTTGGGGGGAATATTTAAGAATTAAAGAATAACAAAGCAACACACACAAACACACACACACACACATGCACACACAATGATTCTTGAGAGTAGCAGCCTGTTTCTTCTTTATTTCATAGGTCAGGAGCACCTCTTCCACCCTGCCATTGGGGACACTTATATCATGTACCACTTTTAAATCTCAGGAAGGAACTATATTCTAGAATTGTGAATCAGCAGAACTTTGCTTTATCCCTATGACTGCTCTGTGTTTATGCTCAATTTGCATCCTATTAATATTTTGGTCTTTCTTTGAACACTTGTATGACTTTAAAAAGTCCATGTGGAAGGGCAAAATGGAAAGTTGTATTCATAACAACTTCTTGATTGGAGGTTCATGTATGTTTCATGTTCAAATATATCAATCCATCCATTAGTAATTTTTATCTTGTTTATAGTAGCCTTTTTTCCAGCATTCTCTTTAGAAAGCAGCTTTGGTTTTTATTACAGGGTGAAAACAGTTATTGAATAGTGCTTTGCTTAATAAAGGAAATTCAAATTCCTAACTGACCCAACTGATATAAACAGAGTTTTGCCAATTAATAGGAATAAATTTGCCAAGGAATACTCCTGTTTATTATATTTGATATTTTAGTATTTACAATTTTGCTTTTCTTCGTACTCCTTAAAAAGTGTGATTGTTTTGTATATTGCTTTGCCAACTTAACTGTATCATTCAGTAACTCTCAGCTACTAGCAGTTTTACTGGGGCTCCTATGAGATTCTGGTTTTAAGATAAATTTTGTCATCTACTTATCTGTGATGGAAGAAGAAATGAATATTTTTATAAACTAGCTTACACATCCAAAATATTGTGTTTCTGTGCATGCACACATTGCTGTCATCACAAACACAAAGTTTTACTAAATCAGTCAAATTGATAAAATTGGTGAAGAATGTTCACTGCAGACTATGACACCTAAAGCCAGGTCCTCCTCTATCATTTGTTAGGCTTAGGTCTCACAATCATTGAGGCCCACAGACTATATGTTCAAATGTTTTTAACTTGCAGCCAGGCACAGTGCCACAGCCAGAGACTTAGGAGGCTGAGGCAGGAGGATCAGGAGTTCAAAGCTAGTCTCAGCACTTTATTGAGACCTTAATTAACTCAATAAGACCCTGTCTTAAGAGAAAATAAAAAGGGCTCAGGATGTGCCTCAGTGGTTAAACACCCTTACTTCTATCCCTAGTGCTAAATAAATAAATAAATAAATAAATAAATAAATAAACAATACTTTTAAATTGAAAATTAAATTCGACAAATGCTTGTAAGACATAAATTTTAAGAAACTACATTCTGTTTTCCTGATTTTCAAGTAAGCTTTCCTGACACTGAGAGCCACACTCCAGATTTACATTCATTTAACTTTTGAGGGTTTCAAATTTTACCCATTATTTAGGGTACAGAAGGTAAGAAATAAAATGGCATCCAGCTTATACATTCTTCTTTTCCAACAATAACTATTTTCTACTGATACTTTAATGTACATTTTGGGCCCTTTTCCATAAGCAAATGGTCATATCCCTTGGCTATCTCTTGACTGCCAAAGTGGTGTTGGCCACCCTCACAGTTCCCTAACTGGCAAAAGCTTAGCAATTTGTAGTTCTTCTCCTGTAAAGAATTCAAAAAAGCAACATCATTCAAGTACACATGTCTATCAAGCCTGCCTTGCATGGAATCTGATCAGTCCAGTTAAAGCTCCAAACATCAATCTTTCATAAGTGTTAAGCTGGAAATACCTTTTCATTTGTACCTGGAACCACAGGTGTGGGAATAGAACAGAGGAGAACAAGAAGAGCAAAGTAGATTCCCTTCTGAGATTGCTTATATCCTGCTGGTGTGATGGGCTGACAGATCTGACTCCATGAGAATTTTATAGGCCAGACTCTAAGGGAAATGACTAAACAGACTGCATTTTTCTCTGAGACTCCATGTTATGTAGGAAATAAGCTTCTCCCATGGGAACACCCCACCTCTGTGCCCATCATCAGTTACTTGATGTGACATGTTCAATAATATGCAATGACAACTCCTATGTAGTAAAGAATTGCTCTCTTTTGATTCCTATTGCTCCTAAACAATGTACCATGTGAACAGTGATTGTGTGGATGTTAGCAACCATTCTTTAGTTTGTACCTAGGTAAGGGTCATTTTGACCCACTTCCCCCTCTGTCGATGATCTCATGATGTTAATGTGAAATTTGAATCATAGCAACAGACACTTATGATTAATGTGATTTTTGGTATAAGAACACCTACAACTCTGTGGCTGTTCTTCCAATAGCCATTTTTTGGGGCATTGTGTGATTCAGTCAGTTGGCCGGACTCTGAAATTTGGACTTCTCAGTGGTGATCTGTCTGTTCTTAAGTTGCGCCCTTATGGGTTACTTAGGAATATCAGTGCTACCATTCTCAACAGCAGAGATATCCAGTTTCTCATCAACATTTCATGCAAACCCTCAGTCTTACTGATACAAAGTACAAAACTAGTGCAAACTGCAACACTGTTCTTTACAACACTAGTCACAAAACAACACATTGATCAGCATGTCTTATGCCTACCAGAGGTCAAAGTCATGCAGGTTCATTGCTTATTTCAGCAAAACTGCTGAAGCCAATTCCAGACATGGTGGAAGCAACCACAGCACTTTGCATTTTTATTTCTCTATGCAAGTGGCACATCACATGTATTTCTCTAATTATTGCACTATTTGATAAGATTCAACACATTGTCTCTAACAGTTCACTGGTTAGTCTCCACATCTTTCCCCTTTTTAGTCAATTTTAAAATTAGATAGGTAAGTTGTATCACCTCAAAATGTAAAGTAAGCACAAAAAAAGTAAAACAAATACATTTGGGGTTTAAGTGAAGAAAGATTGAAATTATGGCTTAATTTTGGGAGACAGGACTGTTTTCAATATTAAAAAAGTTTTTTCACATTTGTCTAAATCTTTCTTAGTTAATTCATTAATAACTATACACTTCTGCAAAAAAAGGGCAAAAAAAGTCTTCCATTGGTTTATTCTTAGGTGCTTCATGTTTCTGTTGCAATTAGTATTATTTTGGAATATAGTTTAAAAAACAATATTACTAAAATATACAAATATGACTGATGAGTATTTACATTACAAGTCAATTCTATGAACTTGCCAAACTTTCTTAGGAATTCTAATATTGTATCCTGGGATTTCTACATAAGCATTGACATTATATGAATAGCATGAGGTTTTTTTTTTGTTGTTGTTGTTTTCTTTTTCTCCTTTTGAAAATGATCATTTTCTGTACTTGTTCCTTCAAATAACCATATAACTTGAAATACTTGCCAGAAGTTCCATCATAATATTGAAATGAAAATATAAATTAATGATGGTGGATATACTTGAATTGTATTTATTCTGAAAGGAAAATCTTTAATTGTTTCATAATTATCTTATTTTGTTTGCTATAATTCTATTCTTTTAGACAAATATTTGTCTAGAAAATTCATTTTTATTATTGGATATTTTTTCTGCACTTTTTCCTTCAGTGCTTGTGATAAATTATTTAATTGAGTATTTTTCAATGAAATTTTACCAATACACTTTCAGTAAAACAGAAATAACAAAAACTAGGTATTTTTTTTAAAGACCTTAAGAGTAGAATTGACATATGGTAACCTGCACATATGTGAAATGAAGAACTTCACACAATGCCACATTACACCTGAGAAAGCATTATCACAGTCAAGATGATGAATATATTTCTCACTCAAAGAAGACTTTACTTGGACAATTTTGAAGTCTTTTTATCTGCTTCTTACCCACCATTTTGTTACATCTCCTGGGAATAACTGTCTCACTAGATTAGTTTACCATAACCCTACTGATAGAAAATCAGCATGTGGTAATTACCTGTTTTCAAAACTAAGTACATCTACACTCTCAGGACACTCTATGACTAGAGACACCATCTACAGAGGATGACACTGTGGGAACAGACTAGGGGCAGGTTTGGGTGGGCCAGGTCTCCATCTACAGCATGACATCAGGACATTTACTCCACATGATGGTCCATTGTTTCACTGTGTCTAAAGATTAATCTCACTTCAGATGCAGTGCTGATTGTACTTTAGAGGATGTAGATAAATACATTCTCTAGTGAATAGTCACCATTTCAGAGGGTCTGGCAACAGATCCTTCTGGAAAAGACCTGAGGAAACTTAAATATTGCTTTTGTATCTTCACTGTACACTGACAAATGGGTAATATGAACAAAAGTTATAATTCAATTTTGGGCATATTTGATTTTACTATGCATACATTTATTTAAATTTTAAAATGGTGCTCAGTTTTCACTTAACCACAAAGGAATTAAAAAATACTTTCCTTTGATAGCTCTGAAAACAAGTGAAATGAAAATAAAGGAAGCATGATATGATGAAATATTATAAACAATGAGAAAGTAAAATGAATTTAAGAAGAAGAAACATGAGTAATAATGCAGTAATGTAGTGATAATTGATTACATTTAATTTAATTGAAACATTAACTCCAAATGGGGAGATAATGAGATAAGTCATTACTACCAAAATTCTAAAATTATCAAAATTGAAATGCCTTGGAATTTCTAATGAGAAAGTATACATAAAGTTTGCAGCTGATTTAATGTATATAACAAAAGTTATGTCAACAGTACATTGTGTCCCAAAGATACATACAATTGCTATTTATCAACTTAAATTTTTTTAGAGAAGAAAGAAGAATCTCAGATTTCCTTTCCTATCTCAAAAGGAGGCACAGTTCAGAACCACATTCTAGCAAAGAACCTTGCATTTATTATCAGGAAAGAATTAGTACAAAATAAATAAATAAATAAAATTTAAACACTGAACACATCAAATATTTTAAATATATGGAAACATTCCCTAAGAGGAATTGAGCATGCTCCAATCTTTAGTTAACTCTCTGGGGAGAATTCCTTCCTTGGATAAAATATTATAACATACATACGCTGATGCCATGAATTTCCCTGTACCCCTGCACGGTTACTCATTTAGATGTTTCAGAACACTGGAGAAAAATCTTGAAATTTTTCCAGCAGCGGAAACAAATGTCACATATAAAATTTCTGGAATCACAAGTATTTTCTTATTTTCAAAAGCAAGATTAGAATCTTGACAATATTGGAAATGTTTGAAGGAAGTGACATTGCACGTAAATCTATTCACATGAAAGTTACTAATCACATATAAATGTATATTTATTCATAAGTGACTTCAAAATAATACATTCAGTAGGTCTTTGTATACAGTTAATGGATATGTTTAGTAAAATGTAGGAATAAACTTAGAAAGGAAAAACTTGAAATAAAGGAAATTTAAGAATCATTAAGATAATCTAAATATTGACAAGATGATAAGCAAAGACCATAGTTAGTCTTTGCCTACATTGGAATTCATTAAACAGGGATTGTGGTAGAAGAATGCTAACATAAAGGAAAGAATGCCATAAAATTAAAATGAAAAAAAAAAGTATTAACTAAACATGCATTTTGAGTATACTACAAAAAGTCTTACACTGGGAAAATTTTGGAAATAGAATTGTGCCATATAATTTGGTCATAATAGGAGGTGAAGATACACAGGGGACAGTAAGGAAGTTGGTCTGATGCTATAATAAAAGTAATTGAACATAAAAAATAAAAATGGAATTTCTTTTATTTGAGTAGTATAAAATAAGTTTAATATAAACATTTTTAAATTGAAATGTGATACTTTATTATTAGTAAATATGAAAATAGGGGAAGCTTACAGGTGTTTGATTATGGGTTCCTCCAATGTTGAGGAACCAGGGAAAGGATGGATGGAGAGCTGAGACATAATACAAATCTAACTAATAATTCAAATAAATGCTTAATGAGCAAAATTAATGAAGAAGGAAGCACAAGTATTCACATGTTATTTATAAACATAGAGGTATATAAGAGAAGAAATTACTGCAGGAAATGAAACTGTGTTTTCTTTGCAAGTATTAGAAGTGGAAGTGGTAAAGGGTGAAAGTATTGTTTTATGTTAGAATTTTGCAGCATTTTGGGGGCAGGGACAATTCCTGGTGATTGAACTCAGGGGCATGGGACCTGTAAGCCACAACCCCAGCCCTATCTTATTTAGAGACAGGGTCTCACTGAGTTGATTATCACCTGGCTTTTACCAAGACTGACTTTGAACTCTCCCAATCCTCCTGGCTCAGCTTCCTGAGTGGCTAGGATTACAGGCAGTGTGCCATCAGGTGCTAGCTTGCATTTTTAACTTGGATGAATTTAATTTGGATAGAATTGACCTGTTAGGAAGATGCAGCAATTATGTGTATTCATTATAAGACTTTGAAAACATCCGTATATCTACATATAAGCCTCGTTTTATGTTTAGACATTGTCTTCTCAAGATGACTAGTAAAAGAAAAATTACCTTGTATTGTTTTTATTCATTTATTTAATAAAAATAGAGAATAATTAATGTATCAATTGTAATTTAATGTGAACTATCTGTTCCTACTATTTCATATTTCCTGTTGGATTATTGTTCTCAAAGTAGTTATGAGGGTCTTTAAATATTAAATAATATCATCATTTTATCATATACTTTTTCCCAAAAGCCAAGTTGAATTCATTATTTTATAAAAACATTATGTAAGTCAAAATAAAGAGAATAATCAAGTTTTTTCATGGACTAGATGGTTACTAGTTAATTCCCTTTCATTTCTAAACCTCATCAAGCAGTCACTGAATTTATGAGTTAACTCAACCCATTGCTTGACATATAGATAAATTTTAAGATCTTTGATCTGTACCACTGAATATTCCCAATATTGACATAAATAAATCACTCCAAATAAATGTGAATTTAAATGCTTGCAATATTCCAGCATACTTGAAAAGCCCTTCCCAAAGTCATCAGGAACATGAGGAAATATTTTATTACGTTCAGTAGCAACATACTGTTAATCATTTGTATGACACCCACTCCAAACAACACAGATGTGACTTGCAAAGAAGTTCTTCCATTTGTTAAAGGTAATTTTGCTTAAGAGATTGTACTGTCCATGTTCTCCATTGCTCATTGCTATACTTATTGCTTAATTCTATTAATTTACATGCATTCTCATTTACCACAGGGCTATGCAAGCCTTCTGGATCATTTGTTCTATGTTCATAGAACTGACATAGTACTGTTCATCATAGCCTTGCTCCTGAAAATGTAGGTAGAGTTCATTGCTTGAAGAGAACTGCACATCACACTGCTCATATCAACAGGTGGTGGCTAAAGTGGGTGTCTGCAATGTGCTGGTTGAGTTTCTTAAAAATTACTGTACTGTATTTGGAGTATTTACAAATGAAGAGATCTTCTTCATGTAGTTTGGCCTGTTTGATTAGAAGCATGTTGGTAAATAAGCTTTCCTTGCACACTTGACACACATTTGAATCAGTGTGCTTATGCTTCAAGGACCATATACTATTTTAAATCAGAAAAATACTGACTATAGAATTCACAAAGTTCACATTTATGGAGGCCACTGCTATTAGATTTCAGTAAAAACCATTTCTGCTAGGCAGTCCCATTCAAAGCTTTGCTTTGGTCACAAATTTTACAAAGTTTAGCTGGTGGCTTTCCTCAGTTTGGTCTTGGAGGATCATAATCCTCAGAAATCACATGCAATGGGAACATCTTTGGTTGTGTGAACTTTATAGGACTCTCCTCTTGTATTTGCTGGTTGATTGATTCCAATAAGTAACATACTTCTCAGATTTCTACGTCAGTAGATTTTTCTGTAGAAAAGGCAGTGTGGTCTATAATTCTATGTACAGGAGTGGGAACCAGATAATTTTGATTTCTATTTCTGGCTTTGATTCCATCTGAAAATTTTGGCATGTCCTTTGAGGTCTCAGTATCAGAAGACTTTTTGTTGTCAAAGTATTTTAAGTCTGACTGTTTCAGAACAGATACTGTTAACAATGATCAGGGGAAAAAAAAAAAAAAAACATTTAACCCATCTGCATTTCTGCTACTTCCTGAGGAATCTGAATAATGAGAAGGGTATAAAGTCGTCCCTTTTTCCTTTTTTAGGATACTCATTCAATTTGGTATAATTCTTAATGCAGAGAGAGAAAAATGAATTCCAAAGTTTACACAGATGGGTTAAAAAAAAAAAAAACTCAGTGTTAGTGATGAAGAAACAGTGAAAGTAAAGTCAACTAAGAAATGACAAAACCAGAGCTATCACTACATATCTTCTGATTCCTGGGCATTGAATAACTAAATATGGGGTATGTGGGTACATACAACTTCATGACTAAGAACTGCCACCATCAAGATATATCTTGTTTCCAGTTCTTAGTCAGCAATTGGAAGAAGAGGAAGATAGTCACTGTTATCCAGGGACCTGAGAGCCCCTGCACAGCTGAGGGCACAGGGCTGCAGGCAATGCTGCCCAGGGCCTGGTGCTCCCAGGCTTCCTGCTGGACTGCACCTTTACCTCCTGCATGCACCACAGGCCCCATGCCCACTTTGAGCTGCCACACTCACTCTCTGTCTTGTCACCTGCACCCATTATGTCCTTTTTATATATGATTTAGCAGAAATTCAGTTTTCCTAACATGTGAGATGTAATACATTTAATAGATTCTATTTGTAGCTAATAATCCATCCTAAAATAACTATGTTACTTTGTGTTCTATAAGATTGGTCCAAATACAGATTTCAATTTTGGAAATGACAATATTCAATTAAAGTTTCTATTGACAGAGTGAGAAAGAATAAGAGAATACAGGGGAATAAAACATGGCATTAAAATAGATATTCAGATTTTTATTTTGAGTATAGCTAATAAAATGATTATTAAAATGTTCAATGAACTCAAAGAAGTTCTAAGGAATTAAAGCAAATACAAAATGTGCAGGACCAAAGAGAAATATAGATATTGTACAAAAACTAATAATAACTCCTTGGAATACAATGAATCAAATTTAAAAATTCACCATAAAATATCACCCACAAAGTAGATTGCATATTCACAATAGCCAAATTATATAATCAATCAAGGTACTCTTCAACAGATGAATGGATAACAAATGTGGTATATATACACAATAGAATATTATTCAGTTATTAAGAATGAAATTATGGCATTTGCCAGTAGATGGATGAAATTGGAGAATATCATGCTAAGTGAAGTAAGTAAGTCCCCCCAAAACAACTGTTGAATGTTCTCTCTCATATGTGGATGCTACCTCAAAACAAGGGAGAGTAGGGAGGGGAAGTATAGAAATTTTTTGGAATAGACAAAGAGAAATGAAGGACAGTGAGGAGGATGGGATAAGAAAGACAGGAAAATGAATTTGATATAACTCCCATATGCTCATATATCAATGCACAACCAGTGTTACTGCACTTCATGTTCAATCACAAGAGTGGGATTAAAATCATAATGGGATGCACCCTGTATATGAATAATCTATCAAAATATACTATACTGTCATGTATATCTAAAAACAACAATAAAAAGGAAGAAAAAAGATAATATATTGTATAGAAAAGAGAATCTCAAGTCTCAAAGAGAATTTCAGACTCTGCAGATGGCATATAAACTTCAATACTTGGTATACAATAAAGGAATGAAAAATAAAAGATTATGAACAGATTACACAAGAACTCTGGAACAACATCAAGAAAATTCTGACAACTTCCACATTTTCACATCCTTTAGCACTCTTAAATAATTTCTTCTGGAATGGGGGCTATAGAAGACATTGCTAACCTGATAATACTAAACAAATAATATGAGCTCAGCTTTTTCCTAAGAATTCTAGGTTGGTATATCTACTGTCCTCTTAAAATCTCAATTTAAATGTCAGATAGATAAATAAAAAATTAAAAAATCATAAGAGAAATTCTCAATACTACTGATTTTTTTCCTTATACACTGTTCCACATTTATTAAATTGCATTACCACCCACTGAATGGTTCAATAAAATTCCACATGATCATTTTTCCTCATTCTAACATCAAGTACACTAGCAAGTGCTACAAGTTTGCTTCTATCCCCAAGATACATTTATTTTTAAAAAATTCCTCATCTTTAACAATATACTGAATCCAACTACAATTGTTTTGTCAATGAATTGTTTGCCTTCAACTTTGTATTATCTTGAAATAATTCATGATTTCAAATTTTAATATCTATTTCACCTTCCTACCTAAAATCACTCAATTTATTTCTATTACTTATATTTACATTGATAAGTTTCATTATGGACTTATCTTTCTGTGAAAAATGGATGACTTCTTCATGAGTAATCCAATACCAACAGAAAATATAACATGTTCACACATTAAACATGTAGTGAAAGAATGATAAAATTATTCAAGCAATAACTGTCAATACTATAAATATTTTGAATTAAATATTTTCTAGAGAAACTAATTCATAGGCACTTCAACAAAATGATTAACCAGGCCCAATTGACCAGTGTTGAAGAGTAGAGGCATATGTGGGCTTTCACATTTTGCACATTACTAAGCACAAACTCAACACACAATTGCCTAATTAAATTCATTCACACAAACACACAGAAAGAGAGAAAAAGATGTTTTATTGTTTTGCAAGAATCTCATGACTGATTTGATCTAATATTTACATCATATTCCTAATTCATAATTTATCTCCACCTCCTCAGAATTTTTTGTCCCTTCCTACCCATGTAATTATGCTTGCAAAACAAACAAGCTGATGTGTGTGTGTACGTAGGTCAAGAACAATTGCCAATATGGATATCAAGAAAATGCAATAGTTTTTTACACTTTAGCTTGTTTTCTTTAACTTACTGGGTATATGTATTATGAATCTGGGAATTGGTCAGGTTATAAAATGTGTACTCAAAATTGTGATTCTTTATTACTTTATGTAAATTTAAAGAATAAACATTGAAATTAAAATATTACACAAATAAATATTGCTTTTCTGTAAAAGATTAGGAGGAACATCATTAAGACTATAAATTTTTCTACACACAGTATTTAGGTGGCTTAAAACCTATTTTCTCTACTTATGTAATTGTTCTATTTTAAAACTTCTATTTTATAATTTGTATTTAATGCTCTGTTTCTAAGTTAAACTGAGTTACAGAAATGTTTAAATAATCCCTGTTCTTGTATTACTTTTAAAATGAGCATTCTAAACTGAGCTTAATAGCATTTTATGCTGTTGTTTTTGTTTTTTTTCTTTTGTCCTTTCAATAAATATTTTAATTTTTGTTTCATTTTTATGAAGACAAATCATTTTTGTTTCCTTTTTTTGTTTGTTTGTCTGCTTAAATACAAAGCTAAAACCATAAATGGATATGACCAAGACATTTTATCTCACATTTAAATACTCCTGTTGGATCCTTCTCTAATTTGCTGAGCACTGATCAGTCTAGTGTGGGAGGGGAGACACTCTTAGGTAGCACCGTTGTCAGACCCAGGGTAGGGATAAAGATGAGGACAGGTTCTCACTACTGTCTCCATTCACATTTCCCTGAGACCAGGGTGGACAGAAGGCCCAGCCCCATGACTGAAGGTGAACAGTGAGTAATAATCAGACCCCCTGGGGAGGGAAGAGGAAGCCACCTACTTCTCCTACTATCACACTCAAGGTGAGAACTGGAGATTTGTCCTTCTTTCCAGGCAATGGGCCCTGCCTGCTCCCTGTATTCCTGATAATTTTCTTGGAGGCTAGGGGCTGCGTGTGGTCCTGAACTCTAGGCTCACAATTCAGGTTATGGCTGCTCTTCACAGGAAGGACACCAGGTGGTCTGACAAATGGAAGACCTCCATAGCAGGTCTGGAATTTTCAAACCAGCAGAATTGAGTGGGTGGCTAGGGAGATCCAGCAAATAATTTCTGGTTCTGCTACAAAATTTCATTTTTAATTTTTATTCTATTTTTAATTTTTAAAATATTCTTTAGTTGTAGATGAACACAATATTTTTATTTCATTTATTTACTTTCATGTGGTTCTGAGGATTGAATCCAGTGCCTCACACATGCTAAGCAAGTTCTTTACCACTCAGCTAGAACTCCAACCCAACAATTTTATTTTTGCATAGAATATCATCCTCAAGTCTCTTCTACAAAAACAAAACAAACAAAAAAGGTCATAGCCACTACACACACTTCCAAGACCTATATAAATATAAGTTGTTTTCCATGTTTTTTTTTTTTCCTTTTCTTGAATTTTTAAAATTTTGATTATTTTTTAAAAATAAATTCAGTGTACACATTGTTATAAAGAATTATCCCAGTTTCACGAAGCCCTGGCCTAGCAGGTGCAGGGAGTACTGCTTGCTCCTGCCAGCTGCTGGAGTGACTAGCCACCCTGACATTTTGAGGTGCCAGGAAAAGCCACAGCCTGTGGAAGACAAACTCTGTGCCCTGCAGTGTCCTGCTTTCAAGAAAGCTCAGGGAAAGACTAGCTTACTACAAAGTCTTTTAAAAAAAAATTCATATACTTCGCTGTGAGTCTGTTAAGACATGAGTTGAGCAAGAGCTTGGAGACATCATGTCCAGGCCAAGGGAGGTGGCATTGCCCTCCTGCCCACCTGACCCCAGATGTCAGGGTGTGAGGGCAGTCCTGGCTCTTCAACTGGTGGCAGGAGACTCACGCAGCTTCATAAGTCATGTTTGAGTCTTTCCTCTAAAGCCTATGCCAAGGTTTGCATGCAGCAAAGCACAAATGTTTGACTTGTATGCAAAATAGTACCAAAATAACTGGAATTAAAAAAAAGTGTGAGTAATGTAAGTCCATCTGTTGAAGTCCACCTTGAAGGGAAGTTGGGGCTGGGAAGGCAACTGCACGGGTCAATGCTTAAGCCATGAGTAGATCTCCACGAGGACCCTGTTGTGGTTCCCATAATTGCACTGCAGCTCCTCCCTGGTTGCAATGCCATGGGAGGTGATGGCAGGTGGAGAACTTGAGATAGATATCCAAGTTCCGAGACTCCAACCAAAGGCCAGTCTTGCAAGTCAATCTTTCTAAAGATAGAAGTTTGCAACCGCTCTGTTAATTCTTTCCTCCACAGTAGTTTGAGGGACACTCAGGCTTTGCCTGCGACCCCAGTACCTACTCACCTGGACATTTTCAGTGATATAAAAAATAACTAGCAGCTTTCAGGGGGAAGTTTTGGGGAAATCACAGAAGCAGGATGGGCTCTATGTTTAGGTGTTTGGGAGCCTGGCAGTAAGATGAATGTGGGGAAGATTAAGACATGGTTACAAAACTCAACAATCCTAATTTACTAAGAGAACTTAAGACCCAGAGAATCTTTATAAGTCTTGTCATTGGATGGCCCTGTGATATGGTGTATAGGATCAGATCTGAGCATCTCACACAATGTATGGCATTTACACATCCCAGAGGGTGACCTGTGGGATGAGCTTCAATATTCCTCCCTGTGACCTAGTCTGCTAGACTCCAAAGTCACTATGTGTCCCTGAGTCCACACCAAACTCTGGGCATTGGGGACCCTCTCCCTGATAGCTGCCTTTCAGTGACTTAACCAGCCGTTACTAGTCTCCTGTTACTTTTCTATCTCCCCTCCTTATTCTTCCTTACCTCCCAGAAAACGTCCCTTGCCTCCTTCCTGGTGCACACTGTGCTTTTGTTTTTTTACTTCTTCAAAGTAACAAACTCTTTTGTTCCTCCTGACTCAGCACAAGTTTCTCTGACTTGGGTTTCTTCCATCTTATTTCTCAGGGCTTCTTTCCCCAGTTATAGAACACGTATACCTCTGAGCAATTGACAATTTGTGAATAATTTGTGCTCCCCACCAATTTAAGCTCTTGATGACTGGCAACTACACTATAGTTTTTCAAATTTCAACCTATGATGTCAATAGATGAAAATCTATTACCAAAAAAGTGGTTGCTGTTCTAGATAAGGCAAACCCCATGATTAGGAATTACACGCATCATGGTCAGCCATGGCTTATAGCAAGAGACTGCTTGAACCAAGAAAAATCAGTATTTGATGCTGAAAGAAAGATATAGCATTTGGAAGAAGGAACCAGATCCAAGACCTAAGATAAATGCACTTATAAACTCTTACAGAAATTGAATAAATTCTCACAATCTCCATCGAGGTGTCCAAGACTCATGTGATGAGTAAGATCAAGAATCTAAAGAGTGGTTAGCTCAAAATCAATGAACTAGGAACTTTACTGGGAGAGGAGAACAGGGGCAATAACATCCAATCAGGGAATGGAGATCTTTTCAATGACAAGGCAAAGAAATCCAGGAGGGAACTAGGGCACACCCAAAATAGAGGTAAAATTAATTCTATACCAACAATGCTGAAGAGGAGGAGTGAGAAACAGATGAATCAATAAATCATCTGACAAAGATGAGGGCTGAAGAAATCTCAGTTGAAAGGGCTGTTAGACTTCTTAAGAAGAGTAAAGGAAAAGAGTGAATTTTTCAGTAGAAATCAAAGGAAGTCTTAAGTTATTGACTGTCAAGGCAAGATTCACAGCAAGTTGTAGCAAGTTCAGAAGCCTATGACCTGATGAATCATGAAGATATGGAGCTGGGAATGTACAAAAGTGATTCAAGATACTGGAAAAAAAACAAAACAAAACTGGAAATAATTGTCTTTTTCTCAGGGGTCCATTCTGTCCCTGGAACTAAAAGTTCATGATTGGCTCAGCATCCAGGAGACTGAATGAAAAGTCATTATTACTAGGCAGGAGGCTACAGATCTGAGACCCAGAAATAAGGAAAGAGAAATTAAGCTCTGGAAGTGGATCCTCAGATGTCTGATGGTCTGTGTGGAGCATGTGTCAGGGAGCATTTTCTCCCTGGCACCTTGGCACTGGGTACTGTTTCCTCTGGGACAGGACAGTCCCACTCCCTTCTGCTCAGCTTCTAGGCTGTCCCTACCTCCACTTCATCTTTCACAGAGGGAACACATGTGTCTCAAATGCATTGTCAACTTTCTTGACCAACTCAGGTTACCAGAACAGTACACCACAGAGTGGGTAGGTTAAACAACAGAATATTTTTCTGACAGTTTTGGGAACTGAGAAGTCTAAGACCAAGATGCTGGCAGATCTGGTATCTGGTGAGGACCTGCTTTCTGGTTTTTAGGTGATCATTTTTTAGTGTACTTACATGGAAGAGAAAGAGGGACAGGCAAAGAAGGAGTGAAGGGAAAGGAAAGGCAGAATCATCTCTCTCATATCTCTTCTTAACATGGCACTAATTCCATTCATGAGGGCTCCCTCCTCCTTACTTAATTACATCCCAAGGGTTCCAGTTACAAACAATATCACATTGGGGATTTAGTCTTCAGCATGTGATTTTGTAGTGGACATATCCTGTTGATGGCAATGGCTAAGGTTTCAGGATTCAGTAGGTAGCATGTGTGTGTGAGGACTCTAGCAGGGCCCCAGAAGTCTGGATCCACTGCTCATTTCTGCTCCATTCAGTCCAACTGCTGGCACAAAGCAGGCACTAGGGAAAGGCTAGCAGTGGCAGAACAATTAAGGTGACACCCACAAGTAACCTAGGGTATGTCCCAGTTCTTGGAACTCAGGACTAAGTTATTAGCCATAGAGAAAAAATTATGAACAGGGTTGTACAAACCCTAGGTTATTTATGACCTCAGATTTGTGGAGTATCATGATATCTCCACTCAGCCCCTCAGGCATGGGACCCAGTACTATAGTTATTCTAACAGGGAACAAGGACTTAAATAATAGGAGGGGTGTGAGTGAGGAATAATTAATGGGAACCACTGGATTATCATCTGCTCAGCAGACTTGTAGGCAACATCAGTGTGTGTTGTCTCCCTAGCTGAATGACTCCACCTCACCCAGGACAGTGTTGTTCTTTCCTAACTGACCCTCAGATGTCAGTTCACATCACTGAGGTTAATTTTGTCATCTAAAGCATGGGTGTTTAAAGAGCACTCTCTGGATGGAATTTATGTATGTAATCTTGAGATGACATGTAAAAATTTGCTTTGGATATAAATAATACAAAATTCTGGAAGAAGGATTTAAAAAGTAAGATAGCAGACTGAGGATGTAACTCAGCAGTGAGGTCTTACCTAGCAAGCTTGTGGCATTGGATTGAATCTCCAGGACCATGAAATGACAATAACAAAAACACCAAGATACCTTTAATTAGAAGCTAAGATATCTATTTAAATGGAAATTAAATCACTTGTCTGCTTCCAGAAATCCTCTTTCAGTTTTTCTGTAGAGTTAGTAGCCTCTTTTTTCATGGAAAATAAAAACATTTTCTGGAAATCAACTCTGTAGTTTTCTCATAAAATAAAAACTTTCTTAAGAAAGGAGGGGGTACAGGATCTCATGGAAATCAAAGGGAGATTACCAAGTAGAGCAGAGCAATCAGGGAGAGGGAGGAGGGAAGGGAAAGGGGAAATAATAGGAAATTTTACTGGCCAGATTATATTGCTATATTGTTTGCATGTATGAATGTTAACCAACCCAAATGCCTTTCAACAGATGACTGGATAAAGAAACTGTGATATATATATATATATATATATATATATATATATATATATATATATAATTTCAGCTATAAAGAGGAATAATATTATGGCATTTGCAAATAAATGGATGGAATTGGAGAGTATCATACTAAGTGAAATAAGCCAATCCCAAAAAACCAAAGGCCAAATGTTTTCCCTGATAAGTAGAGAATGATATATTGGGAGTGAGAGAAGAATGGAGGAACTTTAGATGATGTAGAAAGAAATGAGAAGGAGGGGGTATGAAAAAATGATGGAATGAGGCAGACATCATTACTCTAAGTACATGTATGGTATGAATCTATTTGAATCTATATCATCAACAACCATTGAAATGAAATGATGTACCCCATTTGTGTACAATGAATCAAAATGCAGTCTGTAAAAAATTTTTAAAAATAATTTTTTAAAAAAGATCATATAGGTAGACATGCGAAAAGAAAAAAAAAAGTAACAATGAACCAGTAAAAATGTGGGAATAAAACATCTTCATTGAAGATCTTTTATATTCTTTCAAAAAAGAAACAAATAAATTCAAAGAAGAATTCCTTATTTTCTCTTAGTAAATGCAATACAAACTAGCAGTCAGCAAGGTACAATATTCCCTTGATCGTCTTAGTTCCATACAATAGTAACTCTCCAATATTTATGGGAAATGGTAAGAAACTCATAGATTAAACAACTAGAATAATGTTCTCTCCTCTGCTACTGGACACATAGTTTTATATATATTTTGGAAATTAAAATTTTTGAATGCAATGAGGCACTGCATCTTTCTGTGGTTAGAAAACTTCCATAGAACTTTATTTCATTTAAGTCATTCAACAACTTGTTATCATCTGCCTGCTATTGGTATGTACTAGGAAGTCAACAGTTAGAGAGATAGAAAAGGAATCTTTTCTAGTGGCATTCATATTCTGCTGAGGCAATTCAAACTTTAAAATCTTTCAAATATATAGAGTGGAGAAGCAAGTACAACAGCAGTAGAAGTCTGGTTCTCAATAAGACAGTGAGGTCCAAGTCTATCCTGAAAGTCTCTTCCAGGGCTTTGACTTGTTTCACCAATCACATTGCCCTATTGTTTAAAATGTTACTGAGGAAGGCTTGGAATTAAAATGGACTGTGTTTTCCTGAGTATGAATCTGCATGGATTTCTTTTTTTTATTGATGAGTAGAAATACTAGTTTTAGAAAAAGCATGAATTAGAAAACACTAGGTTAACAGTAGATGTCTATAGGTACATGTGAGAGTAAATTCTCAGATCTAACTATTAAGCTTGTTAAGAGAATCAGTCAAAATATTCTACAGAAGAATGGCAAGCACTGATTAATCAGGAATTCTGTCAAGTGGAGGTCATTTTAACAAGATTTAGCTCTACATATGAATTCCATTTTATTCTTTGATCCATAAATGACCATGGCCATAGATCCCTACTATGCTTATGTTACAAAGTCTGAGAAATTATCAGAAATGATCCATGGCATCATGAGACCTTTCCACATATCATTTTCCTTAATTTAATAATTATTCAAAATTATACTGCAATTGTAATTTGACAATCCCTTTTACATTTATTGTCTCAGGTAAATGCCTGACTTGTGTAGGGAGTATAATGATTATAGAAAGCACATGGCAGATCCATGTCTCTAATTCCTTCTACTGAACCACCTAGATCACTTTACTATATTCATTTAAATTACTATAGTAAATGTATCCTCTGCATACTAGTTGTGTTGCTTAAATTAATGATTGCTATAATTATCAGCATTTATCTGTTCAACAAATATAGGTTCTTGTGCTTATCAACTTTTAGAGAAGATAAGTGGAAAAGTGTTGGGGGTTGTGCCATGTGGGCTGCACCAGGATGGCACCTGGTGGCCAGCAGGAGGTTGTTTTGATCACATCGGCAGTGAGGAGGTTGATTAATATAAGCACACCCAGGTGATTTATCATTGGCCATATTCAATTAAGTCCATGCACACAACGCATGCACAGGTGTTCCCGAGTGCTCCTGCTGCCTGCTCTTTCTGAACTTTACCATGATTGGACAGCTGGCTCCTCCCCTGATCTCAACTGGTGTGGCCCCACCCTCTGCCTCCTGGAGGGAATATACTCAGGCAGTAGGCAGAAGGCAAAAAGCAGCAGCTAGCAGAGAGAAGAAGCTAGCAGAGAAAAGTAGCAGCTAGCAGAGAGAAGAAGCTAGCAGAGAAAAGAAGAAGCTAGCAGAGAGAAGAAGCAGCTAGCCATCACATAGATAGCACCTAGTTCACAGGATGCAGGACGCACCTCTAAGAAGAAGCAGCAGCAGAACTCTAAGAAGAAACAGATCTCTGATAAGCATAAAAGCCTGTCTTTCTCTAAAACTTCCTCTATAAGCAAAGCCTATTTTTCTCTCAAAGAAGCCTCTCTTCCTCTATAAATTAGTGAATATAGGAAAAGTAATTTATTTCCAGTCCACCTTGGAAAAATACCCATGCAATTGTTGCCGTGGGCGGCGACAGAAAGGGTACAAAAATGAAAGTTTATTGGAAGCTAAAATCACAAAATATATGACTATTATTATTTTGTAGATGATTTCTAAAATAAAAAAAAAATTAAGGATATCGTATTGTGAGAAATACATGCAAGCCCAGTGTTTCAAGGACTTTTAAATTTGTATTTCTCATTATCTAGGAACTAACTCCCACTAGTTTAGCTTATAAAACTCACAAATCTCACATGAAGATTATCTGGTGTATCAGAGTATAACTCTACTATTTATTCTGCCTCATTACATTGGTAGGTAGCATTATAGTCAGTTAATATGCTGATGTGTGGTTCAGTTTGCTGCAAAATATTTAGTTCATCACTTTTCAGTGCAAATGAATCATGCAAATATGTTTCCTTTTTAATTATTTTTTTTTATTTTTACATACTGCATTTTGATTCACTGTACAGAAATGGGGTACATCTTTTTGTTTTTATGGTTGTGCATGATGTAGATGCATACCATTAGTGTAATCATACGTGTACATAGGGTAATGATGTTTGTCTCATTCCACCGTTTTTCATGCCCCTGCCCCCTCCTCCGTCTCATTTCCCTCCATGTAATCTAAAACATTTTCAATGCTTCTGTGATTTCACCTTTCCAAATAATTGCTTTTATTTCAAAGACTGACATGAGCAATTTCAAGAGATTAAATTTGAGGAAACTCTCTAATAATCCTTAATAACAGTGGACTGGAAATTGGATGATGAAAGAATATACAATACTGAATACCTGTAAATTCCTACACTCCAAGAATTATGAAACTCTAAAACTCAAATAGAGAAGAAAATATTGTGACAGCCAACAGGATGTTATACTTCCCAGAGGAGCATAAACACATCACCTGGAATATTATAATCAGAAAAGGCACTAGTCTGAACAAAAAAGATATAAACAAGAATGAAAATCTTCAGCTTCTGGCTAACTTGAGTGGCTAAGGGTATTTATTTATTTATTTATTTATTTATTTATTTATTTATTTATTTATTTGCCAGTGTCAACTGTAGCATCATTTTATTTGTATAGGCTTACAACTTTTCTATCTTTTCTAATTTTAAAAAAATAAGCTCAATCTAGTTTGCTGAGAAGCACACTTTTCTTATTTGTGTCCTAGTAGGAAAAAGTATTCATTTGGTTATAAAACCAAATAGCATACCTGTTTTTAAAAAGTACTTATAAACCAATGATTTTCCCAACTTAATGATTACTTAGATCTGTTCCATTTACCTAAAGAATTAGAATCATATTGTTAATAATCTAAAGATGTCCCTGTAAGAGTGGACTTTAATTCAAAAATTAACAATATCAGCAAAACTATTTCCATCTTAATTGAATGAGTGTGATGTTCTTTTTTGTGTTAATACATACATAATTCCCACCAAATAAAGTGTACAAGTGTTTATTCTGAAGTGGCACATTTAATAATTTATCTTTAATATACCAATGTGAGCTTATATAAAGGTAGAATGTACATTCATATATATGTTCATCAGTATTATAAAATGTTTATGTGGCAATATAATAGATTACTAGAGGCTTTATCATCATTCATTTACTTCTGAGTGTTTTATTGCACAAACTTGACTGAAAAATAAATATTAAAAGTGTCAGTTTGATTAGTAGCAAATTGTCAAGTCAAGAATATTTTTATACTTCTTGGATGTCAAAACTTTAAGTATGTTATTTATATAGTATGTGTGTGTATATATATGTGTGCGTGTGTGTATACAACAAACTTCTAATATCATTTTAAGTCTGGAATACTTTTTTTGAAGTTCCTCTAGTGGACAATTCCTTATGAAAGTTGAAATAATTAACATACATTATTTATATGTATATTTAATATACAGTAGCTAATGTTTCAAATTACAGAGTTCAAATATATTGTTTTTGATGAATAATACTTAAGACATTAAATTTTCAAAATGTCAAATGTATGCCATCATTGCCATTAGTAAGATGGCAATAAATAAAGCTGTTCTGAATATGTATTTTTAAATAATAATATGGATCAGTAAATGCTTCAGTCTTTCTCAGAAGCTTTCACATACTGTGCATACGTTTCTAAAACACACATTCTTTAAAAGTGAAAGAGATGAGAGGTTTCAGTTGCAGAACCAACCATAAAGTGTACCCCACTGTGAAGGTGGTACTACTGCACATGACTACTTGCTAGCATAAGACCCAGGAGACTGGCAATTCAGAGCAGGGAGCCACCCTGCTAAACAAGGGTAACCTTGATCAGATACCCTGTTCACACCTGAATGTCCTGACAGTGTCATATTACTTTGTAAGTTTTCCCCTGACTCCCATCTTCATTAAGGACAGGTCAGTAAGATGGAAGACTGGATTGATTACAAAGGCTTCAACACAAATCTTTCTGGAAAACCTGATTTTTGCTCCAGTTTGAAAATCCCTCTAAATCACTGCCACTAAATTAGTGAACATCTGTCAAGATGTCTTTTACAAGTGAGAACCTAGAATTTAAAATTTGATCATGCTCAAATTTTAAAAATTCAGCCGGTTTCACTGCACACATTTATTTCCTAAATTCCGTAAAGAAATCAAATAGGCTGAGAACTCAGGTGCTCTTGCTCTTTTTGTTCTCAGTTGATTGTCATATTATAATATACATCACGTTGAAGAATTCTTGCCCATGACAGAATGTTTAATGATAGTGCTGTCTAGCCCACTTGGTAGTTTACTGCAGGCGATCAGATTCCATTTGCTGCAGCTGTGGCTCTGTTCAGAGAGCACACCACAGCTGAAATGCTGGAGTTACAAGGCACCAATGATTGGCTCTTGGTGATCCAATCTCACACAAGTTTGCTCGCTGTGGAAGGGACTGTTTTACAGTCCCTTTGCGCACAAAAGGAAGAGCTTGTTTTTGTAGGAAGCAGCTTGGAAGGGGCTCGCCCGTCCTGAAGTACTTTGGTCGCTGTCCACACTGTACCGGGTCGTCATCTGCCTCTTGCACGCGGGACTCCCCAAGCCCTCTGTTTTTACTGGTGGTCTCGGGGACTAGAGACTGAGAGGTCTCCTTGGAGGAGAGGAAAGCGCTTGCTCACAAATTTTGCTGGTAGTAGTCGGTACGGTGCTGGTGGTGGTTATTGCTCTCCGCGGGTGAAAGCGCCCTCTGGAGCTGTGTCGCAGTAGTGGTTTTGGTTTCCTGGAAGACTTATGTGTGCGATTTCAACAACAAAGTCATCTTCTCTTCCCAGGTAAAATGCATCCTTTCTTTCTTCCTTCCACCGGTACTTTCCTCCTACGCTGTCTCCCGGCTTCCCCTGCTGCACCATCCACCCGCAGGTAAGTCCCCAAGGTATAGCATCAGCTCCCTGAAGCATGCGCCACCCTGAGGTTCAGAGGCATGCAACTGTTGCCACTGGCTTCCTGGGTGACCCTTTGCAGGGAAAGAGAGGAACCAGAAGCTACAGGAAGGTACCTAACAACTCAGTTTTAAACCTGTTAAACCACAGGCAAATTTCTTATGCCTAGGGACTTGTGCACTCAACAATGGACCCATGAAAGATCATTCTTTAGTACACTGAGGTCATGAAGCAGTGCTGTTCTCAAGAGGCCCAGTGTATTCCCCGCCCCCTTTGCTGTGTTCTTGTAAGGAGATATATTGTTAAGTTTGGGGGAGCAACTGGATTTTATTTGCTAATTATTTGTTTTGATTTTTTCCATGTAGGCTCATCAGGAGTATTAATAATTCCCCTATCTCCTGAGGTTTCAGTGCCAATCGTATATTTATTTTATAAAGCAAGTGGAGATTTTTTTTTTCACTCAAAGTGTCTTTGTAAGATTAGTATTATTTATTTCTTTAAATGTTACAATACCTCAGTAATTTTTGTTTACTTAAAGATGTTTTTATATCATGGCTTTTAATGACAATTTAATTTCTTTAACAGATATTGAACTGCACAGATTTTGTTTCTCCATAAATCCCAATTGGTAAGTTGCATTTTTCAAAGAATGTGAAAAACAATTTCTCTAGTTCATCTATCAGATTTATTGGCATGAAGTATTTATTATATTCCTCTCTCTGCTATCTATAGTATCTGTTATAATGTTCTCCTTTTCCTTCGTTCAACTCTCTCTGTTTTCATTAGTCCTGTCTGGCTAGGATGATATCAATTATATTAATCTTTTCAAAAGACCTTATTTTAGGGGCTGGGATTGTGGCTCAGTGGTAGAGTATTCACCTAACACTGCGTTTGGTCCTCAGCACCATGTAAAACATAAAATAAAATAACGTTATTTAAAAAGTTTTTTAAAAGAACCCTATTTTAATTTTCAAAACAACTCCCTGATTTAGGTATGATGATGACTGAATAATACTACATTTTTTTCCTTCCCACTGGCTTAATTATATTTGTTGAAAAAACAAACTTCTAATTAAATAGAAAAAAGGGAGGTGATTGAATACTATTAAGCAGATAAATTGGATTATTTAAAGAGAGACTTTTTAAATTGACATATCTTTGTTGTTTGTAAGAGTGCCTCAGTGAATGATCCTGCCATTCACTGTTCAGTTCACTCAGAGGATATTTCTTGGGAAATGGGCTTAACAGACCAAACTATGTGGTACTGGTGGTGGTGGTGTGTGTGTGTGTGTGTGTGTGTGTGTCAGGTGGGGGTTGGGTATTTTGATACTAAATTGTGATGAATCTGCACCTTAGAAAGGAGGAATTGATTTTGTATAAATTGCCAACGTAAATGGAAGCCAGTTTTTTTTTTTTTTTTTTAATTTTCTTTTTCACAGACTGCATTTTGATTCATTGGACACAAATGGGGTACATCATTTTGTTTCTATGGTTGTGTATGAGGTAGAGTTCATACCATTCATGCCAGTTTGTTAATAAAGATGAAAGGTTGATAGTTTGGAAGAAAAATGATCAGAAATAATGATAATGTCTTAAGATATACATTTTGTGTACATTGCTAAAATTTAGTTAATTTGTTTTGTTTATATTTGTGATGCTAGAGTATCAAACCCAGGACCTCCAAATGCTAGTTAAGTGCTCTACCATTGAACTACACCTATAATCCCCAGTGTGGTTAAGCACCTCTTTTGACTCAGTCATGGGGCTAAGTCCTTACATTCTATTCTTTGTTAGTTCCCATACAAGTGTGTTAGATAGGCATCATTGTCATCAAATCCTTATCCTGAGTTATATATGTTTTCTGTAGTGACATAATCATTAAGTGCCAGAGGCACTATTCAATTGATTGGGACTCTGAGGACCAAGGTTTACGTTTCTAACATTCTGCCTCTCTGTAATTAATTTAATTACAATTTAAATGTTTAATTACAGTTTATATAAGTATTAGTAGAATGAATGTGGTCCCCAGGCTCATCACACAAAGATGTGCTTGGGTGGCAACTGATTGCAGTGCTTCTGGAGGGAGGGAGCCATGTTTCTCATCATGCAAGTTTCATATCGATAGAGAAACCTGGAGGGAGCATCCGTTGGTTGAACATGTAACAATAGGAGATTTCTCATTATGAGAAAGGGCCTTATCTGAAAAAAAAAACAAAAAACAAAAAAAAAAAACAGTGATTGGTACTCACATGTCATTCAGGTCAGTTTATAAATAAACACCAGTATTTACTAGTTACCTTGCTGTCTTGGCCAACAAACCTCTAGAGTGGAGGAAGAGTACCACCAGGACCACCTATTTATGAAGGCTTTATAGCTTTTCGGTTGCATGTATGGTCTGCTGACTATAGAATGTGAGTGTATATTTGTCTTATTGTCTATTTATTTCTTCAAATTACATCTTATTTTATGCTCTATCCTCATGTCATATTTTTTGTTCAATTGATCTGGGGCATTAATTGCTTTGGGTTCCATCTAGCTCTTCAAAGCATAGAGGGATCAATATTTCGGCACATATGTGACTCAATGTACTTCTGCCCGTGGTTTGGGAATTTCTGATTTATGTGTGGCAAGAGTAATACTGTTGAGTGGGTCCACATTATTCTAGACCAGAGCCCATCTGGAAGCAAGATTCAGTAGGTATACTTCAAGAAGTCCAAATTTCCCAGATTAGTGAGAAATTAACTGGCAATTTGTAAACACAGATTTACAAGTTCTAATTCAGTTAGCAATCAAATTATCATTAGAAAATCTATCTCTTTGCCTTCCAGTCAGTTATTTTTCATTTTCTTCAAATTATTTTCCCTGAAAGACTATTAGAATGTTCTCCATTGGTCTGACTAACGCCTTTTGAACTACCACCTGGCAGTTGATACAGTTGACCATGTAACAATAGGAAATTTCTGACTATGAGGAGTTGCCTTGTTTGCGAAAGCCAGTTCCTTTTAAAACTTACCACAGTTTTATCACTTGGCAAGAATGGAAACCCTTTGAGTTGCACCCACCTCTTTTCTCAGGGTCTGCACCTTTGCAGGAACTTACCTCCTCTCTGCCTGCAAGGGAGGGTCTTTGAAATTCTGGAACATGGGGTCACACTGCTTGGCTTGTCTGGACAGTGGCTCCTTCTCTGTGCCATGCTTCCTCCTTCATTACCACACAGAGCACTCAGTAACTACTAGCTATACATCATCTAATAGTTTTTGTCATGTTAAGGATCTGTCATGTTAAGGGACATTCATCATATATCATATATGACCTATGAATGTGAATATATAAAAAGCATTCTCCAGAAGAGCAGAATCAAGATATGCTGTATATGGGATTTTTAGATTGACTTACACACCTAGAAACTGGATAGTCCCACAATGGCCCTTCTGCAGGCTGGAGAGTGGAGGAACCAGAACCTGCTCAGTCCAAGAAGTTGCAACCTGATAAAGAGAGGGTCAAATGATGTAGTCCCAGTCTGGGCCAAAGGCCTGGAAACTCCTTGGAGAGTTGCTAGTATCTGCTTAGAAGAAGCTGGAGTTCCATTTCCTCTGATAATTACAGCAACACCAAAGCACCTGCTCAAGAAGAATCAAGCTTGCTTATGCTGCTGCTTCCTTTTTCTTCCAACTTTTTTTCATCCAGATCCTCAACTTACTGGACAGGTGCTGCCCACATTTAAGGTGGGTCTACCCCTCAGTTTCCTGTTCCAAGTGCCAGTAATTTCTGAAAAACACCCTCATTGACACACCCAGAAGATTCTTAATCCAATCAGTTGAGAAGTCATAGAAATGAATGATATATATAGATAACATATTTGACAAGGATAATATATGTATATACACTACATTTAGAGTTGTCATATACAAATTAGAAATAGTCAAAATGCTCCACAATAAGAAAACCATTCTGTTTTCATATGCACAAAATAATGTGGTATGCAACTGTTTTTAAAATGAGGTTAGATCTATAGTGTACTGTTTATTTCATGAGTCATGTACATTTAAAGCACATAGTATGATGATACATTTTGTTTTAATACTTGTAACAACTGCAGAGTTGCAGAAGGAAACTGCCTGCCTGCTGTACTGGCACTCTACCTGGATACAGCAAAATTGCTATTTATTAGGTTAATATTTTTGTTCCTAGTGTGTTAGTGGTCAACTATTAGACCCTCACATTATTGCAAGGGGATTGCAACAGAGAAATCCTGATGCCACCAATATGTCAATATATTTGATGGCATTATTAAAATGGTATCAAGGGACTTTGATAGATTAAACAAGGAATTGATCAAATTTTTCTGCAAAGGACCAGATAGTAAGATTCAGGCTTGATGGAGCAGAAGTTCTCTATGGTCTAATGCTGAAATCTGCAACAGACAGTAGATGAATATGTGGGGTTATATTCCAATAAAACCCATTTTCAGAGGATGAGGGTACAGCACAGTGGTAAAGTGTTACCAAACATTTATGAGGTCTGGGGTTTAATCTTAGCACTGCAAAATGAAACAAAACAACAACAACAAACATTTACAAAAGCAGGCTATGTCCTGGATTGGGCCAGGACCACTGATTTACTAATTTTATGTCAAACCCAAGGGGTGCTACTATGCAGTGAATATTCGGTGGAACAGCATGCATGTCACTGTCCTATTCATAGGCAATATTATTATTTCACAATGCACTATGTCATTTTCTCAAAGGAACTTTTCTATACTATTCATAAACATTCAGTTTCCAAAAATGATTATTTTTTGATTTTACCTCCTGTTAGCTATTGAATTTATCATTGCAATATGACTAATTATTGTTATGTTGGACTAGTATGAAGTATCCTACAATTAGAGGAGTTTCTCCAGCAAAAATCTTCTGGCCCTTGAAACTAGTATTCTGGGCTGGGGTTGTGGTTCAGTGTCAGAGGGCTTGCCTCTCACGTGGGAGGCACTGGGTTCGATTCTCAGCACTGCATATAAATAAAATAAAAGTCCATTGCCAACTAAAAAAAAATAATTTTTAAACCCAGTAAACTATTATTCTTTCTATTTCTTTGGTTAGTATGAGAAAAATTGATAATCAGTTTATGTATCAGGAAGAAGTAATCAGAGAGCCTTCAAGTTTAAATTGAAATTTATGGATTACTTAATACCTTGGTCAAAGTTTTGGTACGATACATATGAAATTAAAAAAAAAAAAAACCTTCAAATTGTTACAAACATACTACATGATCATTGTTAGGACTGAAAATACATTTAAAGAAGAAAATTAGGTTGTCCACAATTATGTCACTTAGCTATGTCCTTGAAAGCATGTCCTGTTCTCACTGACTTAAATTCATTTATTTTCCTTTTATTCCTCTTTTCTTTTTTTTTTTTTCCTTTTTCTTTTTGACAGTGCTCAGGACCAAACCCTTTTTTCTTTTTGGTCACTGAGACATGTCCCAACCCTCTGTTTTTTAGGGTGTGGTATGGAAGATTGAACTCTGGTGCTTTAATCATTGAGCCACAACCGCAGCTCTTTTAATTTTTTTTTTTTTTTTTTTTTTATAATTTTGAGACAGGTTCTTGCCAAGTTGCTGAGAATGGCTTTTTAAAAGGTTTTTCTTTGTTCCTCTTTAGTTATAGATGACAGTAGAATATATTTTGACATATCATATAGTATAACTTCCCATTTTTGTGATTATACATAACGCAAAATCTCACTGGTTGTGTGTTCATAGAAGAACATATGAAAGCTATGTCCAATTCAACCCCTGCCTTTCCTATTCCCATCTCCCCTCCCTTCCCTTCATTCCCTTTTGTCTATCCATGGATGTCTACGCTCACATCCCCACAACTTATTGTAAGTTAGAATCCACCTATCATGATATTCTCCAACTCCATCCATTTACCACCAAATGTCATAATTTTATTCTTCTTTATGTCTGAGTAATATTCTGTTGTGTATACGTACCACATTTCCTTTATTCATTCATCTGTTGAAGGACACCTAGGTTGGTTCCATAGTTTAGCTGTTTTGAGTTAAGCTGCTATAAATATTGATGTGGCTGTGTCACTGCAATATGCTGATTTTAAGTCCTTTGGGTATCAATGGAGGAGTGGGATCACTGGGTCAATGGTGATTCCTTTCCAAGTTTTCTGAGGAATCTCCATAAGATTTCCAAAGGGTTTGCATCAATCTGTAGTCACACCAACAATGTATGCATGGACCTTTTTCCACACATCCTCACCAACATTTATTGTGGGCTTATATTCCTTATGATTGCCATTCTGACTGGAGTGAGATGAAATCTTAGAACAGTTTTGATTTGCATATCTCTAATTGCTAGAGATGTTGAGCATCTTTTCATATATTTGTTGATCCATTGTGTATCTTCCTTTATGAAATGTTTGTTCAGTTCCTTAGCCCATTTTTGATTGGGTTATTTGGTGTTTTGTTTTGTGTGTGTGTGTGTGTGTGTGTGTGTGTTAAGTTTCTTGAGTTCTTTATCTATCCTAGAGCTTAATGCGTTATATGAGGTGCATGTGGTAAAGATTTTCTCCCAATCTGTAGGCTCTGTAGGCTCTCTGCTCACATTATTGTTTCTTTTGCTGAGAAGAAGCTTTTTAGTTAGAATCCATCCTATTTATTGATTCTTGATTTAAATTCTTGCACTTTAAGGGTCTTGCTAACCCTTCCTTGTTAAGGAAGTCAGGTTCTAAGTCAACATGATGAACATTTGGGCCTACTTTTCTTCTAGTATTTGCAGGGTCTCTGTTGTAGTGCCTAAGTCTTTGATCCACTTTGAGTTGAGTTTCATGTAGAGTGAGATATAGGGGTTTACTTTCACTTTGTTACATGTGACTTTTCATTTTTCCCATCACTACTTGTTAACTAGGCTATCTTTGTCTAGTGTAAGATAACTGTATTTATGTGGGTTTTATAATGCAAAGCGCGATGGATGCTAATTCAATTGGTCACCCAGCATGTGGACACTCAGATGCTGGGCAGCACTCTGTCCTCATGAACCCGGGTATTGGCTCATCACAGCAGGCATGAACTAGGTTTGCCCTGAAGTCTGGCCCTCACCTTGGGCCTTGGACTGTCTAGGACCAGGGCACCATATGACCTCACAGGCCTCCCTCCTGGGTTGTGAGGTGCAGGGCACGCCATGGGGGAAAGCAAGAGGCAATGAACTGCAAGTACATGGGGAATATCCCCTAGGTTCTTACCACTCCCCAGCCCCTTCTCTGCAGCTGTTCCTTCCCCTCCTGTGTTACAACCCAGCTTGTCAATCTGCAATCCTAACGAGCCATTGGTTTCCTCATCAATCTGCATTCAGCAGCCATTGGCCTGAACTCTAGCCTGTGAAACTTCCTCATCAGCTATTGGCCCAATCATCCGTAGCCCATGAAATTTGACTAATTAAGAGAAGCTACCCTACCATTTTCTCTTTCTCTCTCTCTCTCTCTCTCTTCAGGGCAGAACACTACTTGTCTGTCTAATAAATCTCTTGCGTGAATTCCCATATTCAGAGTGTTTTTCTGGGTACTTTCACTTTTCAGGTTTGTCTCTGTGTCTTCTATTCTGTTCCATTGATCTACTTGTCTGTTTTAGTGCCAATTTCATGCTGTTTTTATTACAACAGCTCTGTCAGAGTGTTTGAGGTCTGGTATTGTGATGCTTCCTGCTTCACTTTTTTTTGCTTAGCATTGTTTTGACTATTCTGAATCTCTTAGTTTTCCAAATGAATTTCGTGATTGCTTTTTCTATTTCTATAAAGAATGTCATTGGGATTTGCATTAAGTTTGTATAATGCTTTTGGAAGTGTGGCCATTTTGACAGTATTAATTCTGCCTACCCAGGTGCATGGGAAGTCTTTCCATCTTCTAAGGTCTTCTTCAATTTCTTTTTTTTTAGTGTTCTGCAGTTTTCATTGTGGAGGTCTTTATCTCTTTTGTTAGATTGATTCCCTAGTTTTATTTGTTGTTGTTGTTGTTGTTTGTTTTAGGCTATTGTGAATGGGGTAGTTTTCTTAATATCTGTTTCAGTGGATTCATTACTGATGTATAGGAATGCATTTGATTTATGTGTATTGATTTTATATTCTGCTCCCCCTTCTGAATTTATTTATGAGTTCTAGAAGTTTTCTGGTGGAATGTTTTGGATCTTCTAAATATACAATCATATCATCCCCAAATAGTGATAGTGTGAGTTCTTCTGACCCTGTTTGTATACTTTTAATTTTTTTCCTCTGTCTAATTGCTCTGGCTAGAGTTCAAGGAAGAAGAGAGTTATTTTATAGTGGACAGAGTGGAGTGAAGGGAGGGAAGGGTTATGGGGATAGAAAGGATAATTGAGTGAAACAGACATTATTACCTCATGTAATATGTGACTGCATAACTGATGTGATCCTATAATGTACAATGAGAAAAATGAAAAAGCATACTCCATTTAAGTATGATTTGTGATTTACATATTCTAATGCCATGTATAAATAATTAGAACAAATAAGAAAATTAAAGATAAAAAACAAAAAACAAAGACACACTCCAAGTGACTGACTTCCCCAGGCACAAACTACCTGCCTACAGTTCCCATCTAGTTAATCCATCAGTGGATTAATGCACTGATTAGCTTACCACTGTCATGATATAATCATTTAACCTCTGAATGTTCTTGCATTGTGTCACACATGAGTTTTTGGAATACCACATTTCCAAACCATAACACCAGGCATTTGGTTTCTCTAAGTGACTGTTTACTTTAAACCCAGTCCTAGATCTCTGGTGTCTGGAAGGCAACTTGACCAATGTCTTAGCCAAAGTTGGCCACTCACCTGTCCTTGGGGCCTCCTCCCATTGCCTTTACCCCTCAGGGAGGTAGGTGGCTACAAGCTGAAGCATGAAAAAGGTACCCCAGCCTGGGAAAGGGTATCACCTAAGGAGGATGGACAGCTGAAGGCCCAGCCTCTTCCTTGACCTGTGGTGAGCTCTGGTGTGGTAAAGGACTTCCTGTCCTCACACAGGTAGTGCTACTGTGATGGAGCATTCCTAGTAGTGCCTCTGGGCTGGTTAGGTCCCTAGAACACAGGGGACCAGAAAGAAAGAATTGGAAGGGGCAGAGAGCAGAGGAAGAACAGGTCCTAGAGCTCTCTACCCTGTCATATATTCTAGTCAGGTTCCCAGAACCCATTCAGCCCAGGGATCTAGGGACTCCCATGGGGCCATCTGCGACTGTCGGGTGCAACAAGGTGGCCTTGGTGCTGAACCTGGACAGCACTTGTTTGGCCTTCCAGGTGCTCAGGAAGGGCTTCCTTAGGCACAGTGCTCAGTAATTTTTGATCCAGCACCAAGACTCTTAAGCTTCATCCAGGTCCACCTGTGCTGTGCTGCAAGCTGTGCCTCCGGAACCCAAGGTGAAATGTTCTCTTCCTAGCAGACAATCTACTTGGACTTGGCTGTGCCCTGACCAATGTCATCTCCCAGCACCATCTCTGGGACTGTGTGTCCCACTCCTCCACCTTTTTCTGGGCAGAGAACCTGGTGCCATCTGGAGCAAAGATGCAGATGTCTCGATTCCAGGAACTGCCATGAAGCATTTGGCATTGCATGGGAATGGTTCCTTGTCTCCTTCTGGAATAGTCCCTTGAAGAGAATGGCTCCCCTAACTCCACCCTCTGCTGTCCATCACAGAAGAAGCTCCTCCAAGTCTTTGCCCCCTTTATCTGTGTGTTATAAATAAGAGAGTTGGGCTACTCCATGTTGTTAGAGGCCAGAGCTGGTATGGCCAGACCTGTCACGGCCCCGCTCATTTAAAAAGAGTATTGACTCTTGTGTTTTTATTAATTAGATGTTTATGGGTAATTGGTTGACTTATAGCCAACATAATCCTCCAACAGTTAACCCTTTTATTATCCATGCTGGATGTGACTGAGAGACCCCCACAGGAAAGTACTCCTTTCCAGATTCCAAGTGTTCTATGACTGTAGGAAAAAGTACTTAGTGTCTCTGGTAAGAGAAGAAATGTAACTTAAATGATAAATGAAACACTGTTTTTTCAGCTGCAAATTTGTGAGGAGAAGAGCAGTGGTACTTACACTGCACAAAGTTTTAAATTGCTTAAGACATTTCAAATATATGACAATACTATATGTTTTAATAATGTGTATATCTCTACTCATAATTCTATCATATTAAATATCTTTAGGAAATAATAAGAGATAATACAGTTTCTTTTCCTCAGCACTGCATAAAATAGCCACGTATTAAGAAGCATCCACATTATTGCTGGTATAAGTAAAACACAGTGCATTCCTAGCACTGGGATTTTATATGATCTGTGAAAGTGGCAAAATTATAAATGAATGTTGACATAAGAATTATTTTGCATATCAACTAAAATAAACAAGTTTGATTATACATACAAAAATAGATCATGGTCTTGTGTCAGTCGTGAATATATAGAAAATGTGTTAAAATTTGCTATTTTCAGGCATTTACATATAAGTAAAAATTTCCTTTTTATCAATGGTCATTTATTTCCAATAGTTGACAATTTATCCTTATCTTTTTATTTGTTTCTAGCTTAGTTTCATTGATAGCAGAAAATATAGCCTGTATTAAGTAATATTTTTATATTTTTTGTGTTCTTGTTTTCACCTACCACAGGGTATGTTTTTGCAAAATTCCACATTTGCTTCTCCTTTTCCCTTTATT
>NC_136464.1:74624982-74629051 GCF_902686455.1 Sciurus vulgaris | reverse complement strand
CATGCTCACTGAGAAATGGGATTAAACAAAAAAAACACAACATTCCCATTAAATGTATCTTTTTTTCCCCAAGTAGTGGTGATTGAATCTAGAGCCTTACACATGCTAGGGAAGTACTCTAACACTGAGCTTCATCCCCAGCCTTATCTTCATTTCAAATAGTTATAATTATATGTGCTTATACTTTTTATTAAATGTAATAATTTTCATACGATTATTTATCCAGATTAATATCATTGAGGTTTTCAGCTATATCTAAAAGTTTACATATTATTTCATTAGCAACTTAACTGCAACTTAACATGGTCAGTGAAATTTTTATTCAATTTTAAATTTTATTTGATATGCAAAAACATTAAAAATTGTACATACTAATGGGGCGCTATGTGATGTTCTGATGCATGTATATATTGTGTAATGTTTAAATGAAGTTAAAATATTTACTTGCTCAGACTTTTTTTTTTAATGTGCAAACATTTAATTTTAAACTGATGATCATGGAGCTACCACCACCCTCCATGGCCAATTCAGCAGGTCATGAGGCTCCGAGCTACCACTTGGTGTCCACCGGGCTCCAGAGATAGTCGCTGATGAATTTCTTGGAGAGTTGGGTGCTGTCCAGGTGGATGGGCTGAGCCATGCTGGGGCCGTGATGGATGCCTTTGATCATTCCTGGCTCGCTCTCGTAATCCCATTCGATTTTACTAATTCGGTGATAAAGTTGAGCCACATACACAGCAGAAGGGATGGTGACCATCGTGTCCTCGTCAACCTCTCTCTCCTGTCGTTCCAGATCGGCCTTCAGCTCCCTGAGCTCCGTCAGCTCTCTGGTGAGGTGAAGGAGGCTGGCCTGCAGGCGAGCGTCCTCCTCGGTCACCTTCCGGAGCTCGGCTTCCAGCCACTGCAGCTCCGCGATCCCCTGGCACACGCGCTCCTTTGAGTCAAGAAGGCTCTGAGCCACCTCTTCCTCTGAAGCGAGGGTCTCTCGCAGCCGCTGCTCGGCGCAGTCTTGCGTCTCCAGCAGCCGCTCTGGTATCTGCTCCTGGCGCCACAGCAGCCCGCAAGCCGCTGAGCATAGGCGCGATTAGCGCCCAGCCAAGCTTCAGGGTCCCTGGCTCACCCTGCTCAGTTATCGCGGAAGGCAGCCATGATGAAGCCAGCCCTGAACCCGCGCAAATTCGACTGGCTGCTTGTTTCTTTATGGTTAAAACAATAAAAGTTTCTTCCAGCTTTTTAAAAATTTACCATATGTTATTGTAATCTACAGTCCCTTACTGCATGATGAAACACTACAAATTTCTTACTCTATCTAATGAGAGCTTAACACCGCATTGATCAACTTTTTTCCCTCCCTTGTTCCACCCTAGCTCTATGCAGTCCCTGGTAGCCACCACCAATTCCATTTTTTTTTTTTTCATTTTATTTTTTTGACACCAGGGATTGAACCCAGTGGTGCTTAACCCACAGAGCCACATCCCCAGCTGTCCCCACTCATGCCTTTTTATTGAGATAGAGTCTTGCTAAGTTGCTTAGGGCTTTGGAATCCTCCTAATTCAAACTTTTGTGTTGCTGAGATTACAGTGTGTGCCACATCACCCAGCCAACCATTCTATTTTTTAAACTTCTATATCAATAATTTTAGATTTCACACGAGTGAGGTTCTTGTGGTACTTGCCATTAAGTAACTAGCTTATTTCACTTAACACAGTGAACACAAGTTCTGTACATGTTGTTGCAAATGACAGGATTTCATTATTTTTTAAGGTTGAAAAATATTTCATTGGATATATGTACCACATTTTCTTTACCCATTCATCAGTTGATGAACACTAAAGTTGCTTGCATTTCTTGACTATTTTGAATAATGCAGCAATAAATGTGAGGGTGCACGTGCCTCTTCAATATACTGATTTTACATTTCCCTTGGATATGTGCCGAGTAGTGGGATTGCTTGGTCATATGTTAGTTCTATTTTAATTTTGAAGGACTCTCTATAAAGTTTTCCACAATGGTTCCACTAATTTATATTTCTCTAAAACAGTGGGCAAGGATTGAATTTTCTCTATATCCTCTCTGTCCCTTGTTAGCTTACTCATATAACAGACAAGCAAAATGGGGTGAGGAAATATCCCATGTGATTTTGAATGATAGTTTCCTGATGATTGTAAAATTAGTTTATTCTCATTAGTACACTACTGAGTTTTTGGAGTTCTTTATATATTCTGGATAGTAAATCACTGGTCAGATGTATATTATGCACATATTTTCTACTATTCTTAGATTGACTCTTCACTGTTGATTGCTGTGTATAAACTTTTGCTCGATGTTATCCAACTTGTCTATTTTTACATTTTTCTCTGGGCATTGGGAATCTTTTCTAAAAAGTACTTGTTCATTCCAATGTTTTGAAATATTCACCTATTAGTGAATATTTCACTACAAGTAGATTCAGGGTTTCAGTCCTCACATTTGAGTCTCTCATCCATTATGAATGGATTTTTGTAACTTCTGAAAGATAAGAGTTCTGTTTCATTCTTTTGTATGTGAGTATCCAATATTCACAGCCCCATTTATTGAAAAGTGATCTTTTCTCAATGTGTGTTTTTATCACCTTTGTCAAAAATCAGTTGTCTGTAGATATGTGGATTTACTTGTAGGTTCTCTTTTGTGCTCTGTTGGTTTGTGTATCTGAGAGTATCAATTTTTTCAAAGTTTGTGTAACTCAGGGTGAAACTGTCTAGTCTGGGATTCCTTTGATTGGACAGTTTTTATTATTGATTCAATCCTGTTACTTGTTATTAGTGGGTTCAGGTTTATATTTCTTCATGACTTGATCTTGATAAGGTGTATGTATCAAGGAATTTCCTATTTTTTCTAGGTTATCAAATTTGTTGACATATAGTTGTTCATAATAATCTCTAATGAACTTTTTAAATTTTTGTTTCGGTTGCAATGTTTCCCTTTTCTTGTCTGATTTTATTTGAGTCTTTTCTCATTTATTTAGTTCAGTTGAGGGTTATTTTCCTACTTCTATATGTTTAAGGAACTGGTTTTTTGTTTCACTGATCTTTTTTATTTTGTCTTTAGACTCTATTTCATTTATTGCTGTTCCTTGCCTTGTTCATATTTCTTCCCTTCTATGAAATGCGACTAGTTTGTAGTTCTTATGTTAGTAGTTCCTTGACATGGAGTAATATGTTGTTTACTTCTTATATTTCTACATTTTTGACATAGGTGTTGATTGCTATAAACTTTCCTCTTAGTACTACCTTTGGTCTATCTGTGAGTGTTGATAAGTTGCATCTCCATTACTATTAGTTTCCAATTTTTTAAAAATTGTGATCACAAAGACAAGAAAAAAAAAGAAAAAAGGACAAATATGCTAAAAGAAAAGTCCATACTTAAACTCTATTTCTTACAACTTTTTGAATTTTTAATTGTGTCTGACTTTACATCTTTCTATGTTTGCTCTCTCTTAACATACTAATGTACCTATTATTATATTAATCATTCTGCTTAGTCTTCTTACTAAAAATAATAATAATTTATACATCATATTTATAATATTAAAGAACTCTGAATTGGTATTGTTAGTCTTAACCATGGGCTTTATACCTTCTCAAAATTTTCTTCTTTCTCATGAACATCACTTTCACTGAAGACCTCCCTTTCCCATTTTTCATAGAAAAGGAATGACAGAGATTTTATCTTGCTTTTGCTTCTGTTTATGCTTCCTTCATTTCTGAAGAGTAGTTTAGCTTGGTTATGGTGTTTCTCAGTTGGCATGTTCTCGTTGTTTTATTTTTCTTCAGTACTGTGAAATCGCATTCCACTCTCTACTGATCTATAAGGTTCTGCTAATAAGTCCTCTATCAAGAGAATTGAGACACCCTTCTGCATTACTTCTTTTGTCTTGCTGCTTAGAGGATTTTCTTTTCATAATTCAACTTTGAGAGCTTGATTGTATGTTTTAGAGTAGACTTGATTGAGTCAAATTTAACTGAGGACTTTTAATTTCTTGTACTTGGATATTTCTAACCTTCTT
This sequence comes from Sciurus vulgaris, assembly GCF_902686455.1. NCBI lineage: Eukaryota > Metazoa > Chordata > Mammalia > Rodentia > Sciuridae > Sciurus > Sciurus vulgaris. Next base: position 74,625,006 of record NC_136464.1, on the reverse strand, counting down.
TAGGTTGGGGAAATTTTCTGTTAT